>NC_091823.1:29424187-29724187 GCF_038994185.2 Dermacentor albipictus | reverse complement strand
AAAAAAAAACTGACTCCGGGAAGATAATATTTGTTCGATGTTCCTCTTTTTCCATTACGTAGTAGTGAGCTCAGAGGAGATATTAAAGGTATGGTGGATGAATGGTCCTAAATGTAGAAAAAAATGCTTGTACGAAGAAAACTCGACATCTCGTCGCTGCAAAAGTTGATGTCCAGTGAAGCTGTTGAAAACCACCACCACAACTGCTGAGGGGAGTGTGCAATGCTTTATGGCTTTATAGTAATGGTAGGAGTGAGAGTAATGGTAATTTTGACAGCAACCCTCCCCCCCCTCCCCCCCCCCCCCCCCCGTCCACAGCCGTGCTGCAACAACATTGAAATCAGTTGCTAGGCTGGTAATATATACGAAAGGCTAGTGACGTCACTCCCCACGTCGCAGGCTGGCGTAACCGCGGCAGCTTGCGCAACAGTAATTTTTACCGGGAAAATTTTGCGGGGAGTGCTACGTGCTTCGCATTGCTATCACGAGCGCCGTATTATCAATTATGTGGTTCGTATGCTTGTTTTTAGTTTGTTCTTATTGAAACGTGTGCTGTTCTGTATGTTGTCTGCGTGATTTCAAAGAATGTATGCACTGTTCGCTTCACTTTGCCTATTGCTTGTAGCATCTGCCTTACAGAAGTATGAGCCGTTGCGTTGGGGTATGAGTCATTGATGATGATAGTTTTTGACGTGCTGTTCTGTGTGTTGTATGCGTGATTCCAATGAACGTAAACATTGTTCGCTTCACTCTTCTAAGTGCTTGTAGCCTCTTCCTTACGGGGGTATGAGCCATTGCTTTTATGGGTATGAGCCATTGATAATGATAGTTTTCGACATGCTGTTCTGTATTTTGTATGCATGATTACGAAGAATGTAAGCACTGTTCTCTTCACTTTGCTGAGTGCTTGTAGCCTCTGCCTTACAAGGGCATGAGCCATTGCTTACGGGGGTATGAGCCATTGATGATGATAGTTTTTGACATGATGTTCGGTATGTTGTATGCGTGATTCCAAAGAATCCAATCACTGTTCGCTTCATTTTGCTGAGTGCTTCTAGCCTCTGCCTTACGGGGCAATGAGCCGTTGCATTTTTCGCTCGCTTAAGGGGCCATGAGCCATTGATGATGATGTTTTTCTATCGACGGACGCGAAAGAATCCCGGGATCCTAGCCACACACAGCTTCACTGTAAAAATATGTTGCAGGACGCGCGCCGAGGAAACGATATTGATGGACTAAAAGGATGAAGTAGACAAACCATTTATTGAAATCTTAGCAGAGCCGTCCGTCTGTTTGTGCTGCTCAGCGTCGAAGCGACCAGATTAACCAGCTAGCCTTGTCTACGGCGTCTGTCACAGTCAAGCTGTAGCTTCGGCAGCGGCACGTGAGGCCCCATAAATGCGTCAAGTTACAACCGAGGTGTAGTCAGTACGTTCTATAGATGTTTGAAGAAGAATACGACCTTCAGTTGTATTACTGAAATACGCTTCTGCAACAGAAGAACGGTTTCTTGCCCTCAGAGGGCGCTCAGTGAGCCAGAAAAGACGCAAAACTAAAGACGAGTGGCAACACCGCACTACATATCGCGCGCCAGCTTGCCATGACGTCATGGGATTTGACTGCGCCTACGCTAACGTCCTTGGTCTACATGGGCTTTATTGATTGCATTCTGAAGACACTAAAGGAACGACCCATGAAATTTCCATAAATTTTCCTGCGCTCAAAGAACGGTCCCAAATACGAGAAAATAATTTGGAATGCATAACATCACACAGACCCAGTTGCACTGAGGTTTCATCGCGAAATTCACGAAAAGAAAAGTTTGGCCTTCATTTTCTCCAGCAATAATCACTTTTTTTCCCTACTCCAAATCAATTAAAACAAAACTTCGAAAGAATACTTTACCAGTCCTAACTGATATTGTGTTGCCCTTTAGTGTCCGTTTAATAACAAGGTATTATTTGAACTCTAAGTAGCTGTGTAGCAGCCTTACGAACCACAAGGACGTGGACAGGCTGTTGATGTCACTACCGGCACCCGTTTTTGCAGGCAGCTCGCTTTACGGCACCCGAAAGAATGGCATGCAAGAGGCCATGCAGATGAGCGACCTGGAAGGCAAAGTGGGCAAGGAGTGCTCCAGCAGTGCCTTCTTCCCGGCACCTTACGCCACCACGCAACTCGGCGCCAGGGGCCCAGAAAAGAGGACGGACCACATGGTGAGAAGCGCTCCTTTACGCGCGACTTGCATACGCGCCGCTGCGACGCGGTTTAAAACGCACGCTCGTAAATGACAGTAGTAACATACACTTTTTATTAACATGTAAAGCTTACTTCTCTGCAGTACGATGCGTTATGAGGAGAAGCCCGCTTCTGTTATTCCCTTCGTTTTACAAGCCGCAATATGTGTATGTGCGTTGAAAGCATGCACCCGTGCGAGTCAGCTCAAATACTATCATGAAAACGGTAACGGTCGTTGTGAATAAAGGCATGCCAGCCAGTATTAAACGTCGGCTAGCTAGTTTTCGAGTGTGGCGCTCAAGTGATTACACCTTATTAGGGCTTAGGACACCTTGTCAGTAAAGTCCTCCCTGCCTTTCTCTCATTTGCATTTGCATTTCTCTCTCTCTCTCTCTCTCTTATCAGTAAAGTGGTTCTATCATTTTGGGAGATGCTGTCCTGAAGTTAACGTCTGACGAAATTAAGCATTTCGCAAATTATGCAGACACAGTATTATGCTTCTTATAGGGAAGTGAAACACAAAGACGACGTCATTTTTTCTTACTGGAGTGTAGTGACGCTTTGACAAACAGTAGATATTCCAGGTTGAAAAAACACATGTAAAGTAGCCTGGAACTACGTTAACCTAAAGCCTGTCAGTATTTAAAAACACCCTCCCGGAGATCTGTTGATAATTATCTCGTGGTTCGAATATACCCTCTCTTCTTAAGGAGAAAAAAAAAATAAAGACAATTTGACTTTAGGCAGCAGTTCTATCTCGTAACGAGTTTCAGAACATGCAGTATGAAAGGTACGTTCGATTCACTTTGCACTTCATGAACTAGTTTAGTGCAGTTCAATATGCCAGTTCTGTGCTCCTGCGAAACTGACGTCATCTCCTGCACGAGGCCTTATACGCCTCTCCCGCAAGTGCACGGAATTAACTCGTTCTGCAAGTTCTGCGTGAAACCAACAGCGACGCGTAGGCGACGTCATGTGTTGCACTGGTGAAACGGTTAGCTACATGTAACCTCTCCTGAATAAGTTCAGGCTTATCAAATGTAGCTTAAACGAAGCTCATATACAGGGTGCCCCAGCTAACTTTAGCCAGAGTTTAAAAAAATATGCCGATGCACTCTAAGACAACGCCACAAAATGCGTATTGTTGACTATTGTATGGTGTAAGCCGCACTATTTTTTGTATTTTCCTTAATTGCATAGTTAGTCAAGATTAATTAACCAACATCTGAAGCAATGAAGCTAGGCAAAAAAAGTTTGATTAGAAAGTTGTAGAGCACTTTGCGAAACGTCCGATTAAACAATTTATAACTTTCTATCTATTGGGTATTAGTGTTTTTCCGCTTATTGCACATGCCCGCGAAATACCAAAAAAAGAAAGGAAAACACCACGTAACATGCCCAATTGCGCGTTGCGATTGCAGCGCTCTCAAACGTTTCTCGTACAAACGAACATAGCATCTAACAGGGTGTACTGCCGTGTTACTCTCTCCCTACCATGGGGAAAAGGGGTGTTCTTGTAGGTTATTGCAGTTTTTTTTTTCTGAACGAACCACTGCACTGAATATTTTGTGTAATACATAAATAAAAACCAGAATGAATGCGCTTTTCACGCATTCAATATTTATTAACGAAATATATGTCATAATATATATATAAATTGCCAGAATCAAGATTTTGGAACAACACTAAACAACGCTTGTAAAGACACGTTTGTATCTACTAAAAAAAGTATGTAACAAAAATTATGACATACAAAATGTATTGTCATCTAATAGGCACTAGATGCGAAAAAAAAAATTAAAAGGTTTCATTTAACAAGTATTCCGCTAGAAAAATTTATCTACAAGCATTACACCTGGGAGTGCCGTTCTGCGGCCGCCGATGTTTCGGGTTGGTTTGCGTCGTCGTCGCTCTCAGAATCGAAGTCCGACGAGAAGGCAGCATCCTCGGACTCACTGCTACTTGATCCATCGATAACATGAGCCGCAGACGCAGCGGAATCACGAAATCTGCGATATTTCGAAGCGCGCGCACCGCTTCCGGAGGCAGCCATTTTTGCTTCCTACTACTCGGAGCGTTTTCAAAAATTACCGCCCCTTGGGAAAAAAAAAATTGAACGGCTTAGAAAAATAACATATAGTTCTCCTCCTCCACGTCCGATGGCGAAGTGTGTGCATGAGCGGTGCGAAAGGTCTCGAAAGCGGCGTTTCCAACCATCGTTGGGCGTGGTACGGAAAGAGTTAAATGGAGACAGGGCAGTGAAGCAGGCGTTGGCTTTGCGGTTTACGCCACCGGTGAGCTTCCCTCGCGGCGGTTTATGATAGCGATAAGCATGCGCAGCGGCAGCACACCAGGCTAAATGCTACGTTCGTCGGTACGCGGAACGTTTGGCAGTGCTGCAATCACGGCGCACAAATGTCACGCGGTATTTTTCTTTATTTTTGTATTTCGCGGGCGTCTGCAATAAGCGGGAAGACACTAATGCCTAATAGATATAAAGGTAGGAACTGTTTAATCGGACGTTTTGCTAAGCACTCTGCAACTTTCTAATTAGAATTTTTTGCCTAACTGCGTTGCTTCTGAAGTTGATTAAATAATCTTGACTAATTATGCAATTAAGAATACAAAAAATAGTGCGGCTTATTCCATACAATAGTCAGCAGCATGCATTTGGTCGGGTAGTCTTAAAGTACATCGGAACATTTTTAAACTCTGACTAAAGTTAGCTGGGACACCCTGTCCATAAAGGAGATTTGTGTCGAGCGTTCTTAGCATCTGTAGCTGATCTCCTAACTATGTCATCTACTTTACTCTTTCTTTTAGGATGAGCCCCTCTATGCCACTGTGAAACGAACGCCACGGCCGCCAAGGTCTGACGGTCACATATACCAGTGTCCAGGTGAGGAATTCACTGTAGACAAACACATGCTCGTAAAACATCCGCAACAGAAGAAAATGCACCCCAAAAACCTCCTTATAAGGTATTTTATTATACGGGATTCTACATACAGACCTGCATGATTACACTTGAAATGTTTTATAGAGGCTACTTCGTTATTGATCAATGATCATCCACTGGACAAATGAAGCATATACAGTGCTAAAAAGCGGGCACGTCCTGTGCTACCAGTGCTTAACGGAGAGACGAGAATTAGGGGCCGGATTCCTGATTAATAAGAATATAGCTGGTAACATACATGAATTTCACAGCATTAACAATAGGGTGGCAGGTCTTGTTGTGAAACTTAATAAGAGGTACAAATTGAAGGTCGTACAGGTCTACGCCCCTACATCCAGTCATGATGACCAGGAAGTCGAAAGCTTCTATGAAGACGTGGAATCGGCGATGGGTAAAGACAGAACAAAATACACTATACTGATGGGCGACTTCAATGCCAAGGTAGGCAAGAAGCAGGCTGGAGACAAGTCAGTGGGGGAATATGAAATAGGCACTAGGAATAGCAGGGGAGAGTTATTAGTAGACTGCAGAACAAAACAATATGCGGATAATGAATACCTTCTTCCGCACGCGGGATAGCCGAAAGTGGACGAATGACGAAACTACAAATGAAATAGACTTTATACTCTGCGCTAACCCTAGCATCATACAAGATGTAGACGTGCTCGGCAAGGTGCGCTGCAGTGACCATAGGATAGTAAGAACTCGAATTAGCCTAGACCTGAGGAGGGAATGGAAGAAACTGGTACATAAGAAGCCGAGCAATGAGTTAGCGGTAAGAGGAAAAATAGAGGAATTCCGGATCAAGCTACAGACCAGGTATTCGGCTTTAACTCAGGAAGAGGACTTTAGTGTTGAAGCAATGAACGACAATCTTATGGGCATCATTAAAGAGTGTGCAATAGAAGTCGGTGGTAACTCTGTTAGACAAGATACCAGTAAGCTATCACAGGAGACGAAAGATCTGATCAAGAAACGCCAATGTATGAAAGCCTCTAACCCAACAGCTAGAACAGAACTGGCAGAACTTTCGAAGTTAATCAACAAGTGTAAGACGGCTGGCATAAGGAAGAATAATATGGATATAATTTAACATGCTCTCAGGAACGGAGGAAGCCTAAAAGCAGTGAAGAAGAAACTAGGAATTGGCAAGAATAAGATGTATGCGCTAAGAGACAAAGCCGGCAATATAATTACTAATATGGATGGTATAGTTCAAGTGGCTGAGGAGTTCTATAGAGATTTACCCAGTACCAATAGCACCCACGACGATAATGGTAGAAAGAATAGTCTAGAGGAATTTGAAATCCCACAAGTAACGCCGGAAGAAGTAAAGAACGCCTTGGGAGCTATTCAAAGGGGGAAGGCAGCTGGGGAGGATCAGGTAACAGCAGATTTGTTGAAGGATGGTGGGCAGATTGTTCTAGAAAAACTGGCCACCCTATACACGCAATGCCTCATGACCTCGAGCGTACCAGAATCTTGGAAGAACGCTAACATAATCCTAATCCATGGGAAAGGGGACGCCAAAGACTTGAAAAATTATAGACCGATCAGCTTACTGTCCGTTGCCTACAAAGTATTTACTAAGGTAATCGCAAATAGAATGAAGAACACCTTAGACTTCTGCCAACCAAAGGACCAGGCAGGATTCCGTAAAGGCTACTAAACAATAGACCATATTCAGACTATCAATTAGGTGATAAAGAACTGTGCGGAATATAACCAACCCTTATTTATAGCTTTCATTGATTACGAGAAAGCGTTTGACTCAGTCGAAACCTCAGCAGTCATGGATGCATTACGGAATCAGGGTGTAGACGAGCCGTATGTAAGAATACTGAAAAATATCTATAGCGGCTCCACAGCCACCGTCGTCATCCATAAAGAAAGCAACAAAATCCTAATAAAGAAAGGCGTCAGGCAGGGAGATACGATCTCTCCAATGTTATTCACAGCGTGTTTACCGGAGGTATTCAGAGACCTGGATTGGGAAGAATTGGGGATAAGAGCTACGGGAGTAACTTGCGATTCGCTGATGATATTGTCTTGCTTAGTAACTCAGGGGACCAATTGCAATGCATGCTCACTGACCTGGAGAGGCAAAGCAGAAGGTTGGGTCTAAAAATTAATCTGCAGAAAATTAAAGTAATGTTCAACAGTCTCGGAAGAGAACAGCAGTTTACGATAGGTAGCGAGGCACTGCAAGTAGTAAGGGAATATATCTACTTAGGGCAGGTAGTGACCGCGTATCCGGATCATGAGACTGAAATAATCAGAAGAATAAGAATGGGCTGGAATGCGTTTGGCAGGCATTCTCAGATCATGAACAGCAGATTGCCATTATCCCTGAAGAGTAACGTGTATAACAGCTGTGTCTTACCAGTACTCACTTACGGGGCAGAAACCTGGAGGCTTACGAAAAGGGTTCTACTCAAATTGAGGACGACGCAACGAGCTATGGAAAGAAGAATGATGAGTGTAACGTTAAGGGATAAGAAAAGAGCAGATTGGGTGAGGGAACAAACGCGAGTTAATGACATCTTAGTTGAAATCAAGAAAAAGAAATGGGCATGGGCAGGACATGTAATGAGGAGGGGAAGATAACCGATGGTCATTAAGGGTTACGGATTGGGTTCCAAGGGAAGGGAAGCGTAGCAGGGAGCGGCAGAAAGTTAGGAGGGCGTATGCGATTAAGAGGTTTGCAGGGACGACATGGCCACAATTAGTACATGACCGGGGTTGTTGGAGAAGTATGGGAGCTGTCTTTGCCCTGCAGTGGGCGCAACGAGGCTGATGATGATGATGATCATCATCAGCATTGTTCAACTGCTTGTAAATTAGGCAATGCAACTTTGGTGGCCACTCCGTATATGTTCATGTGGACCCATTGGTTACGGAGGTCATCAAGCCATATGCCTTTATTTTTATAGGAAGAATAGATTGCATTCTTATTACTTTAAGTTGTTTCCCTGCTAACGATTTCTTGATACCTGAACCCCTCCCTATTTTTATGTTCGCAGCGCTAGCAAGAAACGGAAGGCCGGCGGCCAGGGTCACCTGAAACAAGTCTAGTCTTTCATAAGGTGCAGGAAACAAATTCTCAGGTGCAGGCTGGACACTGTGCCGTGCTTTCACGAAAAAATAACTAACTGAAACGCGGACGTGATCACTTCATACTAGTATGCGCATTTGTGGCGACAACCTGCAACACAAGTGCGAAAAAAACTTTGAAGTAACAACGGTTTATTCAACGAAGAAGCGTGTACAGAGCGGCTGCTGGCATACTGGGGACCTACGCTTCAATCATCTACGAGCAGCGGGCTGGCCACGGCACTTTCAAAGTATGCTGGTGCGGTTTGTAGATACGAACATGTGGACACTGTGTGTGTGGCCTCTTTGAAGACGTGCTGTCAACGATGGAGAACCACGAAGGCGCCTTTGATCGCGCTACCTTGTACAAAAGCTGGACCGAAGTATGTGTGTGTGCATGCGTGCGTGTGACGGGACAATGCACCGTTCGAGAAAGTGTGCGACAATGTAGACAGACATGAGTCGACAATGTGACGCATCACCTTCGTTCCCATTTTCTTTATTTGTTGTTCTCTCATTTTGTCCAAAGGAGCTTGTCGGCTTGGCGCATTTTACCTCTAAGCACATACCACTGTGACAACTCTCAGCTGCCATGTGTCTTGAATTGAAGCTCATTGCTTAAGCGACGTTGCATGCTTTATTGCAGGCAAACTTAACAGTGGGTGCGACCATACACTCTTTGGGCCAATCAGAGAGGAGTCAATCGAAATTGATGAGCCAATCGGAGCAAGCAATCGAGATGGCTAATTTGACAAGTGTATGAATTTGTCATGGCCCAGATTACCGCAGCTGTCCCGATCTTGGCCGCCCTAACAGCCAAATTGCGAATTGAAGTCTGTGATGAACGACTTGTATGGGCGTTACACTTTTAAGCGTGTAATTATGTTCCACAACAATGATCACAATCATAATCGTGGTGTATTTTATGTGTTATGGCTACTTCCCTGTCATAAATGCTTGGCATCATTCTTGACAGTAATTTGCCGGAGATGCACAGCGCCGGAGAAATAAATGGCCACAGGGTCATTAGCGTTGTAAAACGAAATTGCACCCTGAAGGGCACAATATTTTAATATGACCCATAGCAGAGACAGTTGACAAAAAAAGTATCTCCTTCCTCCAAGGATGCGTGAAGGAGTCATATAGATTACGGCAACATTAGCTACTCAGGACATGGTGCGATTACACGTAAATCACCAAGTGCTTTGCACAGCTCTTCCACTATTAGAATGTGCCTGGCAAGTGGCAGCATGAGACAATTATAACAAAGGAATTCTAGACGACTCTGAAACACTGCCCGACTGTGTGGAAAACGTGAGTATAATATCTTAGGTTATTATGTACAGTGTCATCTACTATTGAGAGTAATACTGTCTATTAGTATTCAGGCGCTCATAGCAGCTAATTTGCAACAAAGTCCTCCAGGGTGATACTTCTATGTTTGATATCGGTGTGAGCATAACATTGGCAGGTTTTTCATCATATAGTAACATGGAGGTTAAATTACTGAGACTGAATATTAATGAGGTGCTTTTCCTAACAGTGGGGGACGCTGTCCATACTGTGTATGTTGTCCAACGTGTGTTCATGATAACGCATTTGCTTGAGTAAATCAAGCATTTGCGCATTACTATGTGAAATAGCATGTGACAGAAAAGAATGGAACAGGCATAACACTAATTTTAGTAGTTGACTTGCTCCATTTATGAATATAACATTGTACATATTTGTCTTGTTACGCAAGCTGGCAAAATTGTACATGACGTCAAAAATATAAACAGCGCACAAAAGTGTACAGGAGGTCAACCTGGGACCATCAGGTTAGTTGCCGAGTGCAAGAAGATTTTGGTGCAAGCAGCTGAAATAAACCAGAGTAACCTAAAGTAACAAAAAAAGGTAATAAACAGGGATAAAGTGCCTCAGAAAGGCTGGCCAACTTTTCGATAGGAGGACCTATCTTCGTTAAAGGACCAACTTCGCCTTTGACGAAGATAGGTCCTCCTATCGAAACGTTGGCGAGCCTTTCTGAGGGACTTTATCCCTGTTTATAACCGTCATACCACAGTGTGCTATTCCATCTGTCAGCCCCTTTCTTGATTTTGAAAAAAAAAGGTAACTGTCGTTAACTTAGAGATGTGGAGTGAGCCGAAATTAAATGCGAAACCATGCACAAAGTTAAAAAAAGTGGAAACAAACTTGGATCCTAATTTTACACGTTAAAGACTAATAAATTTGTCACAATATAAATGCTACAGCTTTGATAAGCGCTTACCACAAGAAAATACGAGCATGTCACCGACTATACAAAAAGATCTGAGGTTGTTGCATACATACATTCCACTGGAAATTGTGAACTGTACAAATAGATTCTTCATAAAAGCCGGCTGCAGGCATAGCGTAAATTCGGAAAAGCAAAGCTTTCCAAGTTGTTTGAACTGACTGAATATTTCCATTTTTCAAATCAGTTATCTACTTACAAATACGAACATGAGCCTAACTGACTCACACCAACAAGTGCAGGGTATGCATCGTGCTAATATCAGTGAACAGCTCTAGACCATTTCTTTCAAGCTGTTATCGTAGCATTCAGGTACTACTCAACTACCAGGTGCAAGCAACATGGTGCCAGTTGTGTTCAACATTATGTGACTGTTGTGGATGAATAAAAAAAAACGATCATCTCACATCGTCAGCCACTTCACACTCCGGCGATCTCGTGCTTCGCCATGGGACGAATTAAATTCTGGGATTTTGCGTGCCAAAGTCACGATCTTATTATGAAGCACACCGTAGCTGAGGACTCGGTATTATTATTTTTTTTGATCCCCTGGGTTTATTTGACATGCGACCCCAATGCACCGGTACGCAAGCATTTCGCCCCCATCGGAATGTGACCGCTGCAGCCTGCTACTAGGCTGGTCTTGATGACTTCCACTGACGCTTACAGCACCACGTGCTTCTGCGACGCCTGCCTCAGGCGTTCAAAAATGGGCGATTTGAGACAAATTTATATTTGCTGCCCAAGCTTCATAACAGCAGCAGACATAAGAATAAGTAGCCTGCACCATAACGAACAAAAGATTAGAAATTAGCTTTGACTTTAGGGAGCAGGTTGCAATCGGCATAAATCCTGTCTCGCACTAGTTTCGATAGATATGTAATCAAAATCTGCACCAAAATGCACTGCTGTTCCAACTGTTCCCGTGCTGTGGAAATAGGCAATACAGAAAACTGTTAACTGGAATGCCAGCGCATTTCATGACGTTTGATTTTTCCGAACTATACTAGGCATGACGCGTCCAGCAAAAAGAAAAAAATGCGCTTTGAGTAGAGGCAGACTTCAACTGTGCAATTACAACATGTCCCCTAATGTCATTAAGTTACTTAGCAAAACGCCGTTAATAATTGTAGTGGTGACTAAGGGCGATGTTCAGATTCCACTGCTGTTATATGGAGCCGGGCTAGCAAGAATAGTCGTTTAATCTTAGATCCCCTATCTTTAATAATTTGAGACAGTTGCCACAGAAACGCACTGCAATTCTTTAGAGCTCGGCTCATAAGCACCCATTCCTGCGGCGAGCATCGTTGTCCTACGGCAACGAGTACAGCGAAAGATAAGAGCGAACGCGGAGCGCAGCGGCGGCTATAAAAAAAAACGGCGAGAGAGAAGAGGCACGAAGAGGAAAGCGGAGAGGAGGGTGCAGTGGAACCGTGAGGCGGAAGGCGGAGGAGGGTATGGCGAAAGCATGAGAAGCGCCGTGCCGTGGAAGATTTCCGACGACAGTTACGAGATGTCGCCAGAGGAGCGCGCCATCTAAAGCCCCTTGATAATTTAGCGCCATCTAAAACTGCCTGAATGATCTTTAAGTAATGACATGTCCCCTCTCCTCCTCCTATGCCCGCGCTCCTTCTCTCGGCTCCTCCTGGGCGCCTACGATGGCGGCACCTCGGCCGGGTACAGAAAGCAGACGCTCCCAACGTTCGCCCCTTTGGCGCGCAGTGCACTGCGCGCCTGAAGGATTTGGTTGTTGCGTTTGTGACAGGACAGGTTCATAAATGGCTTACTCCAATAACTGCCGGTATCCACGTTGCACTGCTTTATCGAAGCTCCTTCCACAGCAATCACTTCGATTGCGGTGTCAACGGTGGAGGTGGTGTGCTCAAGCGAGCTAACGAAGTGCCTTTTTCTCGAACGGCGCCTTTTTATCAGCTTCATTTGAACTTCACCGCCACCAAGAGAAATTGGAACATATGCTTTGTATGTGGATATTTACCTTGTAACTTTTTAAAACACAGGCGTGGGGTCTAGGCTTTATAAGAACCGATGGTGGTGTGCTACTTCCATAATCTGTCAAAGGCGTGTTTACTCGTACTACAAAAAGGCTTGGTAATGCATCGGGCCTTAATTTCTTGATGCCGTAATTCCGAAGGATTTAGCTTCCAAATTGGTCTTCGGTGAACTTATCCCGAGATAATTAAGCTAAAATCGTGAATGGCACAACTTTTTCTGCTATTCGTGGCGCATCTCTCCGAGTGTGGTGTATTAAGCGAAAGCCTTGAATCTGTTTCAAAGTCACGTTGTGAGGTATAGAAAATGTCACGTGACCCAAGAAGGCCGGAAGCGAACCAAAGCCTGTCCAGCCGTGTATCAGAGATGATTACTGATTATCAAAGTTTATTAATGATTGATTAGTGATTGTACTGAGATGGATTAGGGTTATTAAGCAGGATTAAGGTGTAGTAAGGATAATTATGGTGGACTGAGGTTGATGGAGGATTAAGGTCGATGAAAGAGGATGGTGGATTAGGATGAAATAAGTTGCAGTGCTAACCATTATTGCCTGCAGAATACTCTCTGTATTACTACATCATGACCACAAGAATGATTGATTGCTCAACCTTCGTAATCAAAACGCATTGATGCAATGATTTAGGCTCGTGGTAAATCAATAGAAAATGTTTCCCCGCAGAACAAAACCTCAGAAAGGTGGTTTTAAAACATTCGCTGTTAAAGTGGATTCCCGGCGTCTGCCTAGATGTCGATATCAAGAGCAAGCGTGTCCGATTATGTGAACACCCCCTGCACATTGCCTATGTCCGAGAGAAATAATAATCGTCGCCCACTCATGCGGGCGCGGAAGTGCAGTTCAAAGCAAATTCCAAAAATCCAAGGTGTCCTGAGGTAGCGCCTGAGGTGCGAATGCGAAAGCCTTGTAAAGCCTACTGTAATTCACCTTATTCCACTTCCATCAACCCAAATCCACTTTAACCCTCCTTAATCCACCCTAATCGGTCTTAATCCTCTTTGATCAGCCCTAATTCACTTTAATGCGCCCTAATAGAGCCCAATCCTCCATCCACCTGAATCCTCCCTAATACGCCTTAATCACTTGTCATGTACCTTAATCATCCTTTATACACCCGTCTCCTTAATCCACTATAAACGGTCTTAATACGCCTTCATTAACCTTAATCCACCTTAATCTTCCTCTATCCACCCTAATCCTCCTTAATACTTGTTCTTGCACCTTAATATACCCTAACTTATTCTCTAATTAATAATTAATTTGGCTAACCATTAATCTCTTATACACGGCTGGACATGCTTTGAGTCGCTTCTGGTCTTCCTGGGTCGCGTGATATTTTCTGTTCACACGCCACCTTGAAAGTGAGTTGAAACGACCTTGCAAGCGGCGGCAGCAGAGTTCAAAGAGTGGCAGCACTTTTAAATTATCAAGGGACTTTAGCGCCGTCTAAGTGCCGCCGTCTGTTCACAGATGACATGCGGTGAGCGCCTCGCACCATGCCATATATGTGCTGCATGAATAATGCGCTGCATGATCAGTGGTCTGTCTTACGCGGCTGCTGTGAATCATGTCCAAGCGTCACCACGGCTGAGCTCAAATTTCACAATAGGGAGTATCGTAATCCTAGGTGATTTTTTGTTTCTGTCTTCATTGATGTCCTACAACAACGCATGTGGAGTTAAAGAGAGCATCCACAAGGATTGAGTGCCAAAACTACGATCCGATCATGAGGCCCGCCATAATGGGGGCCTTGAGCTCGACCACCAGAAGTTTATTAACAAGCACCTAAAGCTAAGAACACAAGCATTTTTTGCATTTCTTCCCCGTCGAAATGTGGCTGCCGCGTGCGAGACTAAAAAAAACAATTCTGGTGTTTTACATGCCAACATGAACCGATTTATAGGTACGACGCATTAATTCTGACCACCTGGTGTTCTTTAACGTGCACGCAATGCACAGGACATGAGCGTTTTTGTATTCCGCCCCTTCGGAACGCAGACACCATGGCTGGGATCAAACCTGAGGCTTCAGCAGTGCAACGTCATAGCCACTAGGCTACCGCACCACGGCGGGTGCAGCCTAGATTATGTGTCAGTGCATGTATTTGCGTACTAATGCAACACCCTCTACCCTACTTTAATCCATTATGCATACCATGAAAAGCTGGCGTTGCCAGGGCGCAGGCAAGGACAGCTCCTGAGCAACAGCATCTTCGGAAAGCTATAGACAGACCCCATCGCCAGCCTTTGCTCCTCGTACGGACAGTTTGTCGAGCTGACCGCTCATCACGTAGCAGTCAGCTACGCGATTTAATTAAATGTTTTTTGCTTGTTCAAGTCACCTCGCCTCTGCCTGGACTCTCTCTGCCGATTGACATGGTCAGACCAGTGGGTAAATGCTACCCGAGAGACTTGAAAGCCCCTTTGCAACAAGCGCTAGCGTCCCTGGGAGTTGCAAGTGTGGCAGATAAGTCAGCATGGAAATTAAACCTTTCTTGCCCTATAATTCAAATGATAGACGTGCCAACATTGGATGCGCCTTAACTTTGTATTTCCATCTTCAAACCTTGGGACTTAAATTTATAATTTTCAACAAATATTGAAACGTAAACCCAACAATTTGCCATGCTTACGCACGTGAACACTGTGGGGATGCGCGACTGTCACGCGTCCCTTGAAATGTTGTTCTCTCGCATAGCTCCGGTCTCCTATAATCCAGCTTCGCCGCGTGCCTTTACGGTTGCGGTCGGTATGCTTGCAGGGTAGTAAGAGATGGCGCGAGTGTTGCTCTGCTAACGCCACCTAACGGCGGGGTTACTTGGGCGTAAAAAGGTGAAGGCTCTTGCTCTTTGGCTCGAGCTCGGCAAGCAGCGCGGACGTTCCGCGCGTGCGCCGATCCATGCTTCTGCGAGGCCATCTCGCGAGGCCTACACCGGAATGGACGAACACGATCGTTCGAACGCGCCACCGTACGCGCGAACGACCAGGCGTTCGTGTCCAGCAGGGGGCGAACATATTCGCTCGCTATCCGGTCGCGGCGAGTCTGACTTCCGCGATTTGTCGCGCGCCCGTCGGCATGTTTTGTGGAGAACAACTCAGCTAGCAGGCATTGGTCTATGAAAGGTGCAATAAATGCCTTTGCGATTGCTTGCACTACTGTGTTATCGTTCCTTCGTCCCAAGAGCGCGGGTGAGAATCCCACAACACAGTTATTGCCTTGCTATGTTTGCCGATTGCTTAAAAAATTGACAGAACACAATGTCTGAATACACAAGCACAAAGATTAGTCAAATCAATGTACTACCCTTTCATTCTCAAGGTAGCCAAGCCATCATGGCACCAGAGTTCATTCCAGTAATTTATTTAAGAAACTCAATGGTTTATGGGACACTCTGAATTGAAAAAATTACAAGCTGTAAATATATGATTGCCATCTTCCAAAAGTGCAAAAAGGAAAAAAAAATGTGAATGAGCACACAAGTGCGTGCATTTTTTGTTTATGACCTAAAGTACCCACATGTCATGGCTATTGGAATAGGCGGTCACAAGCATGTTTTAGGCAAAATCTTAACACCAAACCAAGCTTGCTGTGACTTGCATCCTTGCCTACTGGGTGAACAGTTGTGTTGATTGAAGGTGCCCATAGATGCTCACGTCAATATTCTACAGTCGAATAAATCTCTGCAATGTTCTTTAATCTTTTATATCAATATGCTTCTCTGACCTCAAATTATTGGCATTCGTAGTGTTTCAAGGCTGCACGCACTTTGACACTTCTTTATCAACAGCACCAGCACAATGACAAGAACATAGTGGTCAATGCCTATTTAATATTTCTGTTGCCATATACATGGAAGCTTCAATGCAAAAGTGTAAGTATTTGCTATCTTATCAGAAAACAGTTGCTTCAGAATGGACAGTTTACATTTCTTTGTGGCAACATTGTTTCTGCACACGGAAGTGAGAGTACCCTATATAGCCTGCTTTCTCAATGATGTGCTTGAATTACATAAAAGGTAATTGATCGGAGAAACAGGTAACTGAACAACCATCAATTCAACTGGTTAGAAAACGTAATGAACCACCTTTAACACCTTACATAAAAGTCTGCTAGCCAATGCCAAGGCGTCTAATCATAAACCAGCAGGAAACCTCAAAATTATGCTTTTTATCACAAGAAGTCATAACCACAAGGTAAAGAGCGAAACAGTTATTTTATCTAGGCCATAATACACAAAGCAACAAGTGCAGCTTGTGACCCCTAACAGTTGCATCACAAGTTATCGTTAAAGGGACACCAAAGGCAAACGTTAAGTTAATGTGATAAATTAGTGCCCAAGAACGTCAATATTATCCCAAACAGAGATTTGGTAATTGAGAAATTGAGGTAAATGCAGGATACAATGAGACTCTCCTTGAACATTCAAGTACTAGCCTGATTATAGAGACACTCCTCATAATTCTGTTACTAGTACTCACCCCTTGTAATAAAAAAATCATTGTAAAAGGTTATAAGATTGAAGAAAACATTACGTGTACAGTTCTATTTGATTTCTAGAAAAAAGAACTCGACATTGACAATGATGCAGGTGGTCAAAAGGCTTTGTTTGCTACATTCTGCACCACCCTGCTTTCGTGTTTCAGTAGTTTCATTATTGCATGCTGCTGAGCTGGTTTTACTGGCTCATGAAACTCAAAGTGCAAGTAGTAGAGAATGCCACTTTCAAGTGATGTCACCGGATTTCCAAACAGTCCAAGCCACTTGACCAAGAGTAGATGCACCGGCGAATCCACACTCTATATCTTGGCTCAGTTTCTCCATGGCCGCACATCTGTGTTACACAGAAAACAGTACTGCTGTCTGTCGGGCGCTGTTTTACTCCCCAACGTCACTAAAGGGCGGTGATGGCATATGCAACGTCAACACTCCCTGCCCCAAAGCAGGGAGTGTGAATATTTTGAATTGTGCTAAAGGCATGCCGACTCTTTTGAAACAATTTTCTCATAAACTAAGTCTTTTCTTGGTATGAAATGAGCGCTGCGAAGTTTCTGGAATAGTATTTTAATAGTCCACATCAACTTAATATTTGCCTTTAGTGTTCATTTAGGACAAATTTTTGCAATGCCTGTACTATTATACAATATACCAAGCACAATGCACTATTGAAGACATTAAGGGAACCTAAATCAACACAAACCTACAAAAAAAAGCAAATAGACAAGTAAGTAATGTGCCAAGCACATTACAAATAATTCCCTAGTTCTATTTCTATACAACCAACACAACCTCGAAACTACGTTACACAACCAAAAAGAAGCATTTGCAGAAAGCACTACACAGTATTCTAGATCCTCTGCGTGGTTGGTGCCAAG
The DNA here is from genome assembly GCF_038994185.2 of Dermacentor albipictus. Taxonomy (NCBI): domain Eukaryota; kingdom Metazoa; phylum Arthropoda; class Arachnida; order Ixodida; family Ixodidae; genus Dermacentor; species Dermacentor albipictus. Next base: position 29,706,218 of record NC_091823.1, on the reverse strand, counting down.
GCAAGTATGCTACAAAGTACTTGTGCATAATTAAGCACAAGACTGACTAACATGGCAGTCGCATTTGTTTCAGACAGGCTTCCTATTCATACAAGCACTTCCAAGAAGTAAACGTCCTTGGTACTCGCACTGAAGTCTAACTATCATTTGCACAATATTTCACACGGCTACCCTCAACAATTGCTTAAGAACAAATAATTATGTACATTTTTCACACGGTTAAAGCAGTTGCATGAGCAATCTATGATGCACACAAATCAACAGATAGCAAACGACGCAACAATACAACATAGTAAAATATGTCATTGATAAATAGGCATCGCAGAATAAAAGGTTTTGCAATGTAAATAGATAACAAAATTGTTCCAGTGCTAAGCATGACCGATTTGTATTCATAGTACATATGTGTATATATACATCTATCAAAAGCTTAAATCCAAAATAAGAAGATAGCAAAACATATTTTGGAGCAACAGCTCCATACCAAGTATAAAACACAGTTTGCAGTCTATCAAAAAGAAATTCTAGAAAGAAAACAATGTGAGATTCAGCAATAAGGCTGTGAGACACTGAAAAAGTACTAATAAAAATAGCCCAAAAATACATCTCCAACAGAAATTATACACAACAAATAAGAAAGCACCTAACAAAATCTAGTTTTATGCTGGCCACACATCCAAGCTAGGCCATAAGAACTACTTTTGACTAATACATATAGTATATATAATAATTAAAATAGCTGGAGAGACTATAACAAAGCAAAAGCAAATGTGATTTACAAAAGTTTTAGGCTAACAGGTAATCAGCGAGAAGACACATACTGTCCTCAAGACGACAGCAGGAGGTCACCACTTTTGTGAACTGAAGAGACTTGCGCGGTTCAAATACGAAACAAGAAATTATAGCAACAATGTCCCTGACACCACAGAAACTTGCCAAGTCTAAGTGAAAATATTACAGCCGGAAAAATCCACAATTCTAAATCAAGAGTGCACTAGTCCAAATGTTTCTTCAGAGTATCCTTTGGAACTACAATAAAACATGGCAGCACTATCAATTCAGCAATTCCCACTCCTCCACTAAATAATTTTGCAATTCGGTTCGAGAGAGAGAAAGCCAAGCGCATGCTTATTCCAGTTTACCAAATGTGCCTCCTAGATGGCTCTTACTGGTTTTACAGGACGCCACCTAGGCAGTTCCTAGATGATGCTTCTTGCAGGTTTGACAGCTCATTTAGAATGAAATTCAAAATGCACCCATGTTTCAGTACTTCAGAACTTTTCTTCCTTGAACTTGGAATAGTATTTATCTTCTTTAGGGTCAACCAGACCTTCTTTTGTTGCAGTTACGGAAATGTGCTGTATACACTCGAGTAGGGGCCGAACTTGTATAAGAGCTGCACCCCTAACTTGGCAGCACAAAATTTGGAAAAATTTAACAAAGTCATCGTTGCAGATTGTCCCCGATTCTGAGCATGTGGACTATGGTGTTTTCATACATCGTTGTAAAAAGCTTTGAATTCACAGACATATCTGATAACACAGATGGCACGAGTGACGACTGCATCCATGAGTGTGCTGCCAAACACAGCCCGAGCAGTGGCGACAGTGAGAGTGCCAGTTCTAGATGGGCACCTGGGGCATGATGCACATCCGTGAGCAAGTAATGTACAATTGAAAACAAAAATGTTCACTCTTTTGGTTCCAAGGGACCGTGTGGATTTATGCACGGCCAGAATAACTGGACTGTGATGGCCCAGCCCTGCATTACAGTTGCACCACGTTAAGAACGCAAAAAAAGAACTGGGACCCTTACACATGCACATAATGCATGCTATGTGTGAGGTGCACTAGAGTTTGTTCGGGAAAGAAAGATAGTAAATGCAGAGTTTGTGCAAAAGACACAAATGCAAAAAGTAGGGCAGCAAGAAAAGATTGGCTGCAGGAACTTCTGACGTGTCATCTATAGGGTGGCTTGAGATGTCCTTCGTGCGCATTTCCTTGGCAGGAGACGCAGAGCTGGGGAAAAATAAAATATGTTTGCAGATGTAAGCAGCTCCTCCTAGTGGCTTACACCAATTTGACAATCTTCAAAGCATCATGCTCCCCCCACTCCCCCGCCCAAGAAAAAAAAAAGGAGTAAAGATTGCTTTTAATAAGATAAATGGCCATCAAAAGAACTCCACCAAGTGTTTCTAAGCCTGCTCTACAACTTTTACCCTAAAACAAGTATTTGTAAATCTGTATGACTGAACTTAATAAGCACTTTGAAAAATAGTCTGAGTGACCTGCTGCTTATACTTAATTTCACACTGAGGTTACACTGTGTGGCAATCCAATTGAATTAAAAAAAAAGTAAAGAAAAAGAAACAACCGCAAGATGACTGCAAACAATATGCCGTTGGTCTCATTCAGCAAGATGTACAATCAACGACAGACTTTTTGGACGCCCGATTTTTTTGGCGATGCATGATAATTCGGATGCCTTCGTTGCACCGCCACGTAAAATGTAATGTAAATAATGTAATGTAAATGTAATGTAAGCTAATGCAAAAGGATGTCTGAAATTTTGGATGCTGAAACACTTTTCTGTCAAATTTTCCACACTTTTTGCCATGACCACAGGTTCGAAACAGCAATAATCAAAGCCCCCACCGCTGCCTTTTTGATTATCTTGCAGCATCGAATTATCACTCTTGCACGCTGATCTGCTAGAAGCTGTAGCCACTGCAGCACCATTAGGCCTAGCTGTTTCTACATTTGCTACCAAGCTTCCAGCTGTTCGGCGCCATATTTCTTTTTTGAACGAAGTCGCCACTGTCAGCACCGGCCAATGGCTTCGAAGCACAGAAAGTATGGCAAGGATCACGCGCTGCACGATGTCGGTTCCCAAAAGTCAACTTCGCCGCAATATAGCGGCATTAGGCGGGGAAGCATAAAAAAAAAGAATTAGGACACTGTTACGGGACACAAATGTATTCCTTAATTATACTTGCATGCAGCTGCCATCTCCTCTCACAGTACAAGCCCTGATACATCTAGCAAGTAACTGGCAGGCCTTCAGAGCTATTTCAGACATGCCTGTGGTAATTTGAGCCCTTGGGTGCAGTAAAAGGCATGCATGCATTTTTTTTTTTTGGACTGCCCGATTTTTCGGACGTTCTCACTAGGAGATCTAAAAAATCAGATGTTGACTACACCACTTTTTTTTTCTTAAATATTTGCTTGAAGTCACATAAAAAACCCTGTATGCACTACACTGTTAAACAGGAACAAGTCCGAAACAGCCTACTCACAAGAATTCCATATTGTGTGAAGTAGCAGTCAGACATCCACTCTATCATTCAGGACGACTACTTTTCCAATGCCTATGATGATAAGGAAAAAAAAAAAGCGAACATGACAAAGATATTATTATTAGATTTTACCAACAGTCGACAAACAAAAACTAAATTTACTGACTGGAAAATCTTGTACAACACACACAAGCTTAGCCTTAGATGACCATGCATCTATAAGGTGTATTTACACGCATGTTTAACTACCACCAATCGGTGTAGGGACTTCAAGCACAGTCATGATAAAACAGTTGACGAGACAGGTCTCTAACATTCATGACAACTGTGGAGCCCACGATCACATAAACACGCATAACTATCAGCCAGGAAGCTAGTCCATTGCATAGGATGTTATATATGGCACTGTTGATGAAGGAAGCTTCTTTTACTATACCAGAAGACCAACCAAGAGAAAATAATCATTACCCAGAACATAGCATGAACCTACGAAAGAAACCCAAGCAGGTTTTTCAGAGAGAAAGCTTTGCAGCTGAAAAAAAAAAAAAAATACTGTCCTAGTCCGGGCACCAAACTTGATCAGGTCAAAGAAAAGCACCGGGTTTTCTATGCAGCTTTGTGCTATAGCTCCACTTATTGCAATTCCACAGAACTTATTTGCCGTAGAAAAAAAAAAGAATTAAAGTTTAGTTAAGGTCATAGGTTCCAATCCGAAGGCTATGGTTCCACACGTACATAAATCTGCGGAGCTACAAAAATAGGCAGCTCATAATGACTACACAAAGAATTTATACAAACTGAAGTTAAAAGCTTCCCTATCTGTGCATCACCCTTTCTCTTGCATCTACTCTGTGCAGTGATCTCAGTAAGTTATGCTTGAGTTAAACTCTTGAACCTAGATTTACCTATAGTAAAATATGCTGTCAAGTGATTGTAGTGGTACACATGCAGGTGAGTCACAGGATCTCCAAAGCCAATTGTTAAGAAGGTGAACTTGTACCTATTAATATGGAACTGTGCAACAGTTAAAGCACAAGTACCCTCATCCTACAATTCAGCATCAGAAAGCTATATTTAGCCCCAGTTAGCACCAGAGACAAGTTGTCCTCATTCAAACGTTAGAGTCTTTGCATATACATGGGTATACCTGCATCATTGCATTAGCAAGTGCACAGGTGTAAAGTGTATCTATGAAAATCAGAAAACTGAAACTGACCTATCATGCTTCGTACGAACGGATCCAGGAAAATCTCGTCGTCCTAAAAATTAAGCAGAAATAATAAATACAAGCCACCAACTCAGCCCACAAAAGCCCAACATTTGCTGTTGTAGATGGAAAAGTATTACACAGGGGAAAAAGAAGAAAAAGAAAGGCCCTTGATTCACTGCTTGCAAATGCTGTACTAATATAGAAACCGCAGGGACATAAGTCAATGACGCTACCCTCAATGATGCTCTTCTGGCATAATAATTATGGTTAAGACCCCTGCAGATAGCAACTAAGACAAAAGTGAATTTTGGCACTAACGTAGCAAAGCACCCAAGCACAGGAGAGGACCAAAGCAAACCAACAAATTATTTCATCACTGCAATGGTGCAATAAACAGAGAACATATGAAAAGCAATGAAAAAAGAAATAGCTGTTACAAATAACAAAATACGTATGACACAATAATGTGCAGAAATATCACATCACACACACTGTGTGCTAATTTGACCAATAATCATCATTACAACTCATTAGAGCATCTTTAGAATCCATGCATCTGATACAAATTACAGTTAAACCTGGATGTAACGAACCTATATGTAACGAATTCCTGGATTTAACGAAGTTTTTGAATTCCCCAACGCTGCCCCCATTGAAGCCCATGTATTTTCGACCTTGATGTAACGAACACGTTGCGGCGGTTAGCCTTGATGTAACGAACTCCCAAAGCTGATCAGTCATTACGTTTTGCACTTTTAAGGAAAATTCGGCCGAAGAAATGCTCTAGATTATTGAATATTAATATTGTAAGGAGCCAGCAGCTACGCGAACGCCAGGGATTGCCGCGACCGAGCAAAGTTAGCGATGATGATGATGATGGCGGCAACTAGTGCCGCTCCGTGCCTAACGTAGCAGTCTTTTCAGGCTTTGCTTGTCTAGCGTGACGCCAGGTGGCATTGGTATCGGCAGCTGATTTCTCTTTCAGATTTATTTTGTTTCGTATGGATTTGAGGACAAGCATTCTTATTTAGTGATTTTTATTTGTTTCAACGGCTTAGACGCACTTATGTGTAAGAATTCACTTCAAAAGCAACGCTGATAGCCGGTTCTTTCATTGCCAGGGCGCGGGAAGGGAGAGGGACGATGACGAACGACACTCCATGACGAACGACATGCGTCACTTTTTTTTCTTTCTCTGTGGATGCGTTGCATTCGCCATTTTGAGTGTTGTCCTGCGTTCTGCACGTGTGCGTGTGTCAACTGTGCCCTGGTACTGGTTTGTCCGACTTGTTTTGGAGGTGCTAGGCCTGCCTGTCGGCGTGTAGTCGTGCGTCTCCGCTTCTAACTACGTCGTCGGTTGGTCGTGATGAGTTCTGCTGCCAGAAAACGAAAAGTTCTGTCTTTTGAAGACAAATTCGCAATTTTAAATGCTGTCTCCGCGGGCGAGAAGAAGAAGGACGTTGCCGCCCGTTTCAGCATTCCAGCGAGCACACTATCAACGATTTTGAGTGCGGAACACAGCATCAGAAACGCAGTGGAGTCGGGAACAAGCTCGAAGAAAAAAAGACTGAAGCTGTCCACATACACTGATGTGGACAAGGCAGTGTTCACGTGGCTTTTGGACACGAGAGCCAGAAATGTACCCATAAGTGGTGCGATCTTGCAACAGAAGGCAAAGGATTTTGCGTGTATCTTGGGCCATGATGATTTCAAGGCAAGCAACGGGTGGCTGCAGGGATTTAAGAGCCGGCATGGTGTCGTCGGAAGAGTAATCAGCGGCGAATCTGCCTCCGCAGACAGCGATGCTGCTGCTTCGTGGGTGGCTGACGAGCTGCCTGGAATCCTGAGTCGCTTCGAGGCGGCTGATGTCTACAATGCCGACGAGACGGCTCTATTTTATCAGATGCTTCCGGGCCGCACGCTAGCGTTAAAAGGCGATGACTGCCGCGGTGGAAAGCAGAGCAAGCTCCGCATAACGATTCTGCTGTGTGCCAACCTCGACGGCACAGACAAGCGAGTCCCGCTAGTTGTCGGCAAAAGTGCCCGTCCCAGGTGTTTTAAGGGGACGAAGCGTATGCCCGTGAAGTATGTGGCGAATTCCAAAGCTTGGATGACTCGGCCAATATTTTCTGAGTGGTTGAAGGAATTTAACCAGGACGTCAAGCGGCAAGGCCGTCAAGTTTGCCTACTGCTGGACAATTGCTCGGCGCACCACGTCGAGGGCCTGCAGCTGTCGAACATCGAACTGCATTACTTCCCGGCCAACTGCACGTCTCTAATACAGCCCCTGGACAAAGGGGTCATTAACAGTTTTAAATGCTGTTACCGGCGCCGACTAATCGAGAAGATACTTCTCGACATCCGTCTGGAACGGGAGATGAAGATCGACATTTATCAAGCAGTCGAGATGCTTGCTGCCTCCTGGCAAGAGGTCAGGGCAGAAGTTATCGCGAATTGCTTTTTAAAGGCCGGAATAGCCAAAAACGCACGGGCTGGTGCCGACGAGGAGGAGGAGGAAGACCTTTCTACTCCGTCCGATGTGGCCGAAGCGTGGAACGAGCTATGCACTAACGGTGGTGTACCCGATGACGTTGAACTGACTGACTTTTTGTTTGCCGACAACGCCGCCGTGGCTACAGAAGAAATGTCTGATGCAGCAGTAGCTGAAAGCGTGCAAAATCCCGATGGCGGTGATGATGGTGCCTGTGAGGCATATCCGTGTGACGTGCCTTCTGCAAAGGAGGTGATGAACGCAATGGACGTTATGCGCCGTTTCGTCGGCTCGCTCGACGATGAAGGAGCTCTACACGATTTAGCTTCTTTGGAGCGGCGTGTTGTGCCGTCACTTGTGCCGAAGAAGCAAACGGAAATTACGCAGTTTTTTGGTGTAAAATAAATGCTTGAAGGGTGAGTTCACCTTCGCGGATATATTGAGCTATTTGGTTTCGTTTCTGCATCATTCGTACGATCCTTCACGCGAAACCTGCATGTAACGAAAACCTGTATGTAACGAAAAATTGCGAGCTTTTGTCAACTTCGTTATATCCAGGTTTAACTGTATATGATATGACTTCATCCCTCTGAGTGTAAGCTCGCATTGAGAAGTGCAAATTCAAAGAAAGAAATCATATTGCGGTCCTAGACAAGCTCCTAGTTCTATTTTGTCTCTCACACATCAAATTTCAACAACCCCAGCTACTTAGCAAAACAAATGTTCTTTAATAACAATTTTAAACTGCTCACAAGCTGTACTGTATTTTGGCAATGTTCCTGGGGTCATGATGGCCTAACTTGAAAGGTGACAACGTCACCACCACATGGCCTGTCACTCTTACTGTGAAAGCTTGTGTGAGAGTGAGCACTGCTAAGCTAGCAGGCTGCATTCAAATTAGGCTTTGTTGACGAGACTGATACACAATGCCATAAATTCAGGCAAGGAACACACTCTTAGAAGCTGCACTTATAACAGTAAAACCTCGTTAAACCGTAACTGCCTAAACAGTAGCTTCGTTTTAAAGGTAGTAAAGTCAAATCCCTGACTCAGCGGCTATTGGACATAATGTGTTTTGTATCCGCATAAACCGTACCAGCTTATTGCGTACGTAATGGTTAACATGTAGCGTTTCCATTTTTGTAGCACGAACCCGGCGGTGCATCGTCTCCATCGGGTGGCCCCCGGCAGAACAAGCCTCAGAGATCAGAACAATGGCCTCCAAGTGCCCTGTGCATTAGCGCGTGAAGCCACATTAACATCAATATCACTTCAACGCCGTGCCAGAAAGCACTGTGGCATCATGCAAACAAGGATTCGCGTCACGCCGAAGCTCGGATAAAAACGACGCCGGGTGCTCGGCAGAGAAGAAAAATTGGACATAGTTTGGACATTCTTTGGACATAGTTTGGACATAGTTTGGACATTGGACATTCTGATCTCTGAGGCAGAACAAGCCTCAGAGATCAGAACAATGGCCTCCAAGTGCCCTGTGCGTTAGCGCGTGAAGCCACATTAACATCAATATCACTTCAACGCCGTGCCAGAAAGCACTGTGGCATCATGCAAACAAGGATTCGCGTCACACCGAAGCTCAGATAAAAACGACGCCGGGTGCTCGGCAGAGAAGAAAAATTGGACATAGTTTGTGCTATCAAACGTGACACGAAGACATCGGTGCGAGCACGCGACAGATATCTACAGGGTGTCTACCAAGTTGACATTTCCAAATTCCCTGAGTTTTCCAGGTTTTCCCTGAGTGCTTTTGCAAAATTCCCTGAGTGATGCAGAAGTATGTTTTATGTCAAGTCGCGCTGAAACCATATCGCCCGAAGCTGTCACTCCCTAGTAAGCATATTAAAAAAAATGCAAAAAAAACAACTTAATTCAATTTGAATACTAAGGAGTAGTGTTTATGTTATTCAACAAAAAAATATAAGGGAAGGGTTATTAAAATGCACAGCAAATAAAATGTCTTCGAAAAAATTTTCAAATCGAGTTGGACAGTCTCTAGTCCAAATAAAAAGGAGATGCATACAGAAGCAAATATTTTCGAATATGAGCTATTTCTATCAACTGATAGCATGCTCAGTGTCATGCAACTGTCCTGACATAACTCTCAGCTCGCGCAAGACGCCTCAGTGTTGTGTTTCACTGCTTTAAAGAGTTTATTTTGGTTTTGATGAGGGACACCTGCATCTCAGCATCAGCCAACAATTTGTTTTTTGAGCGCAGGCTCCTTCAAAGAAGCGGTCGCATACTTAATTCCCCGTTCATTCCTCAGTGCGTTGATCCTTTCTGTTCTCGTCCTCATATCGCCGCGCGTTCGCCCCACGGACCATTTGAAGAATACTATTGGTCAATTTACAGTCAACGTCCAATTTTTCGGACCCCCTAGGGGCCGCGAAAACTTCCGAAAAATCAGGCAGTCCGAAAAAATAAATTCATGTCTTTTACTGCCCTTAAGGGCTAAAATCGACACATGTACGTCTGAAAAAGCTCTGAATGCCTGTCAGTGCACTTATTAGGCATATCGGAGCTCCTACTTTGACAGGTGAGGGCGGGTGCACACGTGTAAAATTAAGGAATACATACAGTGTCCCGCGACAATTGCCCCTTCCTACGCTTGTTACGCTTCACCGCGTTACACGACTGTAATGAGGCGAAGCAGACTTTCGGGAAAGAGCATTATGCAATGCGCCATGCTTTCCGAGCTTCGAAGACAAAATTATTGCTGTCAGCGGAGAAATGAAGAAACACGGCACCGAACGCCAACTATGGTTTAACGAGGTTTCACCGTTTTATTTTATTTTTTTTTTACTGATGAACTATGTTACGCTCAGCAAAAGGTGACTGCTCACTGCTTTTACCAATTTTCTATCATAGGCACTACATGAAAGACAGAGTTTAGAATGCTTTCTTAAAAGCAACTCAATTTCTTCTCTCTAGCTGACAGCAAAAATAGCGCCAGATTTTTACCCTCTTAACTCAACCCCCTCCAATCTTTAAAGAATAAGAATGATAAAAATAAATTATACGGATTGGAAACAAGGGACAGGAACAGAATGGATGTTATGAACAGATCTTTACACTCCTTTCCCTGAAGGCACTTGGTAGGCTCAGGTCAACAGGGAGTAAGACCAGCTAATGTACCCTTCAGTACGACATCCACCTGCCCTTCCGCCGACTTAGATAATGTCAAGTGCGCAGCAGTAGAGCTTAGACTGAAATGGATGATAAAAAAAAAAAGATACACACCCTCTGGTCTGTACTTCAAGTGACACTCTCGAGAGCCTTTGCACCTTTTTAATCTTTCAAGAGAGTTGTGTAGCTCTTGAACCTCCTGCGTCGACAAATCGTGGACTGCATTTCGCAACTGCAAGCAAGTGGGTTGTAGTGAGCCACAGGGAACAACAAATGAAGCACAAAGCTTGACAATACACCAATGAAGCTAAGAGGAAAGAAATGGAGTCTGCACCTTTTCTTGCAAGTGCTTCTTTCACTACTGCAAATATGCATTTTATTTTTGCCGTGAACTATGTTCTGAAGGAACTACTAGTTGAATTTATTCAAGCAAGACAGAAATTTACGAGACGGTGGTGGAGCGAGGGATGCCTCTTGTCGAAGACGTTTCAAAAAAGGGACACAATCTCTCTGATGAACTTATTTCATCATCGTCATCATCAGCCTATGTTTTGTCTCCTGTAGGACGAAAGTCTCTCTCGGCAATCTCTGATTACCCCTGTCTTACGCTAGCCGATTCGAACTTGCGACTGCAAATTTCCTGATATTATCGCCCCACCCCTTTTTCTGCCCTCCTTAGTACACATGCTGTAATGGTCCATACTCTAATGGTCCACCGGTTAACTGCCCTACACATTACATGGCCTGCCCAGCTCCAGCTTTTTCTCTTAATGTCAAGTAGAACATCGACTATGGCTGTTTGCTCTCTAATCCGCACTGCTCTCTTTCTATCTCTTAACGTTATGCCTAACAGTTTTTTGTTCTATCGCTCTTTGCCTGGTCCTTAACTTTTTCTTGAGCTTCTTTGTTAACCTCCAAGTTTCTGCCCCATATGTTAGCACTGGTAGAATTCAATGAATGTACACTATTCTGTTCAATGACAGTGGTAGCTTCCCGCCAGAATTTGGTTATGCCTGCCATATGCACTCCAACCCATTCTTATTCTTCTGTAAATTTTCGTCTCATGATTGAGGTCTGTTGTGAGTAATTGTCCTAGATAAACATACTACTGCAAAGACTCTAGCGATTGACTGCAGATAATGAATTATTGCTCCCTTGCCAGGCTAATAAATTTCTTTGTCTTATGCATATTAAACTTCATACCTGCTCTTACATTTTGTCAATTAAGGTCCTCAATGATTTGTTGCAATTCATCCCCAGTGTTGCTGAAAAGGTCAATGTCATCAGCAAACCGAAGATTGTTGAGATATTCACCATTGATCTTCACTCCTAGCTTATTTATTGCACAGAAAACTAAAGACACAGAAGGTACAAGACAAGCACAAGTGCCCTGATAAACACAAATCTCCTAGTCAAAACAATGGCTTGAGCTTGAGGCATCCCTTGTTCAACCAATGTTCATCGCTACAAGCGTACACTTTCTTGTAAATATCTGCTTATGGCAACACTGAACTTTGAGATAAGCTGCAAATCAGACTATGTTATTAATCAGAGATGTCGTGTAATACAACAGCACGTTAAGACAACAGTAAATAATAAGAAAGGCACGACATGCAGCATAGACTTTATGAAACTTCTGGAAGAGGCACTCAAAAGTCAACAGTTGAAAGTAAAAAGCTTTAAAATTATGAAATGCAATGAAATTCTGACTTCAGGAACTGCCAATTTTCAACACTTCTCTTTATAACTAAACCAAAAAAAAATATGGCCAACTCAAAGCAAAGCATTAACCTTGTGTAAGCAACACTGCATACACGAATAAAATACTCAACCAACCTGATAAGGATCAGTTCTCATGTCGTAGAAAGTAATGAAGCCAGTGACGAATTCACAGTATAGAAAATTGTGCGTCTCATTGATCGTTCGCAGGCACCAAAATGTGTTGTTGTTGGCATTCTGGCAGAAACAAAATGGACCATCTGAAGAGAGAATAATTGCAATGCTCCAATTAGCTCTATGTAAATACCATTACATTTTCAAAGCAGAACTTCATAAAACCAAGTTACAATTCTTGCAAAAGTAAAGAGGCTTTCATGAAAGAGCGAGAAAGTTGAGTGAAAACTTGGTTACACCCACAGCAAATCTATACAGAGAAAGCAGCTTCTCTGAACCATTCTCTTATTGAGACCTTAAATTAACTCCAAAAGCTATAATCCTGTTAAAAATATGAAGAAACAATACAAGAGTAGGATGAACGAAGTGGATAGACATAGCATCTCAGAAAGCATGTTCATTCTTTGAAAGGAAATGTTTGTAGCCATTTGGCAGTTACATCATTCTAATTGTGGTTGTGAATATTTATTTGAAGAGTGTGAAATTTAAAGATGTTGTCATGACTTGAGAGCGCATAGAAAGTTTTCTATTCTGACTAGAAAGGTGTGCTTCACAGCCATGAATTTGCCTTGTTTTTGACTTCCCCCTTTTTTCGAGATATTGAAAGACTTATTTATTACGTTTTAGTTATATGAAATTCACAATACACAAGACTGACTAGGCCCACAGCCGGAGGCTAGTCTAGGGCCTAGAATTGAGGTACATACAAGCAGGTAATACAAATTACAACATATGAGACTGTATTCAGGTTGATCATTTTTAAGTTTTATGCAATTTTCAAATATAGCTTGCTGCAGATAACATAATTCTAGTCCTTGAGCTGGATTATTCAGAGACAGACATTACTTGCATGAGAAATTGAAATACACATTCAGCTAATTAACAAAAATCCACTAATTATATTCTGAATTAATTATGTTACTGCACATATTTCAATTTACGAATTGCAGCCGGTGAGCTTGCAAGGCATATATGAATTTCCAGAGTGACACCAATTTTGAGATATGCACTGTCAAACTTGCCCTAAATATGGACTGTTCCGCCTTTTTAACAAAACATTCTTTTATGCATTGAAGTATAAAAGTAACTGGAATGCCCACGTACTTCATTCCACATGCCGAAAAATAGTATTTAGAAACTGGTGTCGCCCTGGAAATTCATTTAAGTGGATATGTCTTGCCGGCTATAACTCGCAAGTTGCAATATATACTGTAAAATAATTAATTAGGAAGTTAATTAGTGATTTTTAATTGCTTGAATTAGTTATATATGTGTTTTAATTTCTCGTGCTAGTTATGTCTGCCTGCTTCTTCAAATAATCCAGATTAAGTTTAACCACCTGCGGTTTTCTAACGTGCCCCTAAATCTAAGTATTCAAGCGAGTGCAGCAGGTTTCTGTGGGCAGATCATGCTATGTCTTGCTTCACGCACTATCACGATGGTGAAATGCACTGAACATAATGCGTTTTGTATCCGCATAAACCATACCAGCTTATTGTATATGTATCGGTTAACACATAGTGTTTCCGCTTTTCGTTGCAAAATCATGGTGGTACGTCGGCCCGGCAGAACAACGAGCCTCAGAGATTAGAATGGCCTCGAAGCATAAACACAGAGGGCGCTTGTAAGGGTGAACCCACATCAACATCAACATCACTTTGGTGCCATTCCAGAGTTGGAGCATTGTGGCCCGTGTTGTGGTGTCGGGCAAGCTAGGACAAACACTGGACGCTCAGCATAGAAGAAAAATTGGACACTGTTCGAGCAGTTGAACGTGACACGAAGAAGTTGGTGCTGGTAGGCGAGAGGGATCTACCATTGACTATGGTATGTGGCATTTAGAAACGTGAAGAAGTTGGTAAGGCAATGCTGCTGTGACTGTGAAAATATGTTGGCTGCGTGGTTCGACTTTTTGAGGTTCAACTTTTCGCCATCATTGCCTCTGTTATTGCCGATGCGTCACCTAACGACAGTGGTGAGGACGACATGGAAAACGACAGCAGGGGTGATTCAGGCTCGGCAGTGGCACATGTTGCGCATTACGTCAGCCTCATGCGGGTCTTTGCCGAAAAGAGGGTCTGGTGAAAAAGCTGGCTCGTAGCTTGAGGCCATCATCGTCGCTGCTAGCCCACCGAAGCATCAGATGAAAATAACATGCTTTTGTAGTGCGAAGTGAAAAAATACTGCATAATTTTTGCCTCTTCATCACACTCTCGTAGTTCCGTTTTTGACAGGTAAGTGGGCAATCTTTTGCTATTTTTGTTAAGCAGCACTAACGTTTAGTACATACTTTTTCAGAGCTCCAGCCAACTACGGTTTAATGAGGTTTCACTATATAGTGTTTTTACGGCACATGGCTAACTCTTGCAGATACAAGTATATTCCACTTCTACATACCTACAGAAGCCTAATGGGAGTATGTGTGTGAAAAACAGGGTCTGTTGCCAAGTTTGATTACCAAGTTTAAGAATAAATAGGCCCCAGCCCACAGTTTGCTCCTTGTAGACCATCAGCTGTCATTTCCAAGTCATTAAGGAATGACACAGGAGCACAAAATAACTTTTTTTTCACTCCTCATCCAAGCCACAGCATCAGTACCGGAGTGCCTGAAAGCCACCCCAATGCATGAAACGCCATCAGTTGCAAGCACCACGGTGGGGAAAAAGGAGGCAGCTACACCTAACGCTCTCTCTGTGCAAATGAGACGGCCGAAGCACAACCTGCCAGTGTGCACAATCTCAGAGGCCATGCTGTGCCAAAATACGTCTAAAGAACTCAAATGACCAGTGCTCTTCTAAAACACGATGGAGCAAAGATGACCTCCAGGAGACAAACAAGAGCCCACAAAAGTGCTCACAAAGCACTCTTAACATCGACACTGGTGATGCCATCAGGGCTGGAAAGGTACTACTGTAGATGCAAGCATTTCCAAGTGTTGCTCCTTAACTGCCAAACAGCACAAGTGCTGTAAAACATATGCCATTCTTTTTTAAAGATGGGCCTAAGAAAATTCTAAGGAAATTGTCTGTGCCTTATAAAAGCACACATAACTGGAAGTGCATATTGTGGCACTGGCAACACAACGCTAGTGTCATTGCCAATGCCCTGACAAGATGGCAACAGACCTGTTCTTGCTGGCAATAAATGTGCCACTTGCACCGTAAAAGCATGAGCAATAATTTTCTGACCAGGAAAATCAGAGCAATGCTGCTTTCTTTTGTTACAAAATCAGGTGCACATGAAATTTAGGTGTACAATATTTTTTTTTTTTTCACACTGTGAACACACGAAAACTGGGTGCGCATTATATTTGGGGGTGTGTTAGAATTGTAAAATTACGCTGTAACTGTGCACCCAGAACTCCAGCGTGGCTTACATGTCCACAGGGGTGCAGTCTTCCAGTGGTTGTTGTCGTGGGTGAAGCAGTTCATTTTCTCGAGGTTGCACGTCGTGTTTTGGAACTTTGACTTGCGGCGAAATTTTCGCTCCTTACGCCTCAGTTTCTCTTCCTTGGTCCTTGCATGCTCACTACCGAGATCTTCTTGGCTGAAAAAGCAGTCAACGTGGCCAAACTTTGGACATGCAGGAATGTGTGCCCGATTATTCAGGAACCTTCAGAAATATGTATTTAAGCCCGAATATTCGAGAACATATGCAAATATTCGGGAAATATACATATATTAAAGAATATGCATTTTTCGAATCGAATACATTTAACATAAAAATGTTCTATTCGTATTCGAAATTTCGAATAGCAGTCACACTCCTCTACATATTACCGAATGGCCAACGAAAGCAATAAACAAATGTTTGGTACACTGGCTTAGCTTTGTTTAGTGACGCAGACCATATTTTTGTGCACATAACCTGCACTAAAATTGAAAAAAATGCAACAGTAATGTGGGGGTGTCGGTTATATACAAATTTAACCTTGAAGTGTGGCTTCAAGGCAATGTGCACTATACTGCCGTGAAGCCACACCTAGAGGTAAAGTTCTCCACCATTTAAAGTTTCATTGCATACTAGGAAACCCCAACCTCTCCCCACCCCTGCGCGTTGAAGACCCCTCTTTCATGCTTGCATTATCTTCTCTTTATGGGTTGCTATTTTGCATTTAGTAGTTAGCAAATAGCACACGTGGCGCCGGTAAACCCACACATCAACCGTTTGTGTCTCAACATGCATCTAGATCCCAATAGATGTGCTCACTATATCCATTTGGTTGCCGCGGAGCCAGTCAGGAACAAATAATCCAACACTATGTAGGTAACTTGAATGACTATAGCTCGCAGGTCATAAAGAAGCACCTTTCATGCTGTTTGCAGACAGCATGAAGCATTATTCTCAAAATACTTACCCCCGACAGAATAAATAAATTGCTGCAGAACCCAGCTACAACGATTCTCCAAGTTATCTGCGGTGAACAACAGCAACCATGCGGCCTCACAGGCATGTAGCACAGTATCATGGACAGCACAAAACATGAAAAACAAAACTACTGTTTGTTGCCATCGCTGTAGACGAAGCTGCTGTCATTACTGACGTGATCGCAGATGGCAACTACATTGCATTTATGAAGGCTTGCAACAAATGCGGTGTTATGCGCAGAGGTAAACGCATGAATAAACGCTATAATGGCGCAAATAGGCGTGAAGCATTCAGTCATTCCTCTCAATCATCTACGAGTTCGGCTGATGACTATGGCAATGCGGGCTCAGCTGCTTCATTTCAGTTAGACGATAGCGACGTTCTCGCCTTCTGCACCGGGCATTTTTGGTGCGCGGACATATAAATCCAAATCAACGACAGTTTGATTCCACTAAGAAATGCATACGCCTGCCGGGAACAGAGGACGAGTCCCAATATCTGATTATTCAAATTAACAAAAGCCAAATTAATGAGCTTTTGCTGTATAACATGAATATCGGAAGATAGGTGCCACTTTGCAAGACATCATCATCATCATCATCAGCCTGGTTATGCCCACTGCAGGGCAAAGGCCTCTCCCATATTTCTCCAACAACCCCGGTCATGTACTAATTGTGGCCATGCCGTCCCTGCAAACTTCTTAATCTCATCCACCCACCTAACTTTCTGACGTCCCCTGCTACGCTTCCCTTCCCTTGGAATCCAGTCCGTAACCCTTAATGACCATCGGTTATATTCCCTCCTCATTACATGTCCTGCCCATGCCCATTTCTTTTTCTTGATTTCAACTAAGATGTCAATAACTCGCGTTTGTTCCCTGACCCAATCTGCTCTTTTCTTATCCCTTAACGTTAAACCTATCATTCTTCTTTCCATAGCTCGTTGCGTCGTCCTCAATTTGAGTAGAACCCTTTTCGTAAGCCTCCAGGTTTCTGCCCCGTAGGCGAGTACTGGTAAGACACAGCTATTATACACTTTTCTCTTGAGGGATAATGGCAACCTGCTGTTCATGATCTGAGAATGCCTGCCAAACGCACCCCAGCCCATTCTTATTCTTCTGATTATTTCTGTCTCATCATCCGGGTCCGTGGTCACTACCTGCCCTAAGTAGATGTATTCCCTTACGACTTCCAGTGCCTCGCTGCCTATTGTAAACTGCTGTTCTCTTCCGAGACTGTTAAACATTACTTTAGTTTTCTGCAGATTAATTTTTAGACCCACTCTTCTGCTTTGCCTCTCCAGGTCAGTGAGCATGCATTGCAGTTGGTCCCCTGAGTTACTAAGCAAGGCAATATCATCAGCGAATCGCAAGTTACTAAGGTATTCTCCATTAACTTTTATCCCCATTTCTTCCCAATCCAGGTCTCTGAATACCTCCTGTAAACACGCTGTGAATAGCATTGGAGAGATCGTATCTCCCTGCCTGACGCCTTTCTTTATTGGGATTTTGTTGCTTTCTTTATGGAGGACTATGGTGGCTGTGGAGCCGCTACAGATATTTTTCAGTATTTTTACATATGGCTCATCTACACCCTGATTCCGTAATGCCTCCATGACTGCTGAGGTTTCAACAGAATCAAATGCTTTCTTGTAATCAATGAAAGCTATATATAATGGTTGGTTATATTCCGCACATTTCTCTATCACCTGATTGATAGTGTGAATATGATCTATTGTTGAGTAGCCTTTACGGAATCCTGCCTGGTCCTTTGCTTGACAGAAGTCTAAGGTGTGTCTGATTCTATTTGCGATTACCTTAGTAAATAGTTTGTAGGCAATGGACAGTAAGCTGATTGGTCTATAATTTTTCAAGTCTTTGGCGTCCCCTTTCTTATGAATTAGGATTATGTTAGCATTCTTCCAAGATTCCGGTACGCTCGACGTTATGAGGCATTGGGTATACAGGGTGGCCAGTTTCTCTAGAACAATCTGCCCACCATCCTTCAACAAATCTGCTGTTACCTGATCCTCCCCAGCTGCCTTCCCCCTTTGCATATCTCCCAAGGCTTTCTTTACTTCTTCCGGTGTTACCTGTGGGATTTCGAATTCCTCTAGACTATTTTCTCTTCCATTATCGTCGTGGGTGGCACTGGTACTGTACAAATCTCTATAGAACTCCTCAGCCACTTGTACTATTTCATCCATATTAGTAATGATATTGCCGACTTTGTTGTACTATCTCATCCATATTAGTAATGATATTGCCGGCTTTGTCTCTTAACGCATACATCTTAACGCACTGCAAGACAGCTAGCACCTTATTACCAATTCAATTGATGGCAACAGAATGCCACCATAAATTTATACTGGCTATTGGGAGAATGTACAAGCAGAGCAAATGCAGGCAGATGGTAGAGATAATAAGCTGTGACTGACAACACGGCATACCTGTCCTTTACAAGAGTGCCCCGCTGGCCGTTAGCACATTGGCACTGCCTTGGCATGGAGACTTCCTCCTCGTATTCTCTGTCATCGCCTTCGTCATCATCACCTTCTTCGATGTCCCTCGCCCTGCCTCCTCTTGCCGTCACGAGGGGGACCTCAGTCGGCAATGGCAGCAGGTGCTTGTGATGGCGGTGCTTAGTCTTATGCTTCTTGAGAGTCCTCCGCAGCCCTTTGAGCTGTTCTAGCTTCTGTCGCAGTCGACGGATGAGAGCGTCAATGTGCTCCTTCTTCTGACGCCACAGCCGCTTGGCGTTGTGGTTAGGCCGCGCCGGCCTGCCATCTTGCCTATTGCCACTACCACCACCAATTCCTTCCCCGGCAACAACGCACCAGCGTTCACTGGGACTGCACTGGCTGCTGCCGTTGCGTTTGGGAACTGGCTCGTCACCCAGGGCACCTCCCCACGACTGGTCTCCACTGCCGTTGGTATGTGCTAGCAACTTCATCTGCAAAACAAAATTGGAAAATAAATATTTAAGATGATGGGCACACAAAGTCAGATCCATGCAGACATGAGTGCTTAAAGAGCCAGATAACAAATAGATATTTTACATGTCAATCCTGTGAATCAACATGCAATCTCATGAAAACCTGTTCGACCCAGTGCATTTATTTATGGGAAAGCATAATGCACAATGCTTAAGTACGCTCAGCTATAAAGCTAGAGTCGTTTCAAATACTGAAGCTGCACAAGTGTAATGACCCAAGTGCAGTGAAATATAATATAAATGTGGCAATTCCAATACTCTTAGAATACGCAAACAAACACTTTTTATAACTTCAGTAACAAAGTTACTTTACTTACTTTACTTAACTTTACCAACACATGTAAAGACAGTGTGCTGCTGCTAGCATCTTTTGTTTCCTGTCATCTCTTGTGCAAGGCATTTGTAAACAACAAAATTTTTGGAAAGAGATCATTGTGGCTGCATTTGTGTTTCAAAACACAAGGTCACTGAAAAAAGAAACTCGCAGTTTTTGCAAAAATAGACAAAGATAAAGATAAAAACACCGATGCACCACCTATGCACACCATACAGATGGTAAACCAGCAAAGCTGAAATGCGCGGCCCTGGTGTTTATGTTGATGTCGACATTGTTGCTGCTCTGCTGCGTGGGCCTGAACAGCCAGAACCTCGGCCTGACGTTCCCACTGGTGACCTTGCTCGGCGTCGGCGCTGCCTTAGCTCCGCTTTGGAAACGAGCTCGACCAAACAAGCTGCCGGATCGGCCTGACATTGCCGCTCCCGATCTTCTGCCAAGGCGTTGGCATGGCGCCGACGAGATCTCTCCTGCTCCTGCTCTCAGGCAGTTGCTCCTCAGGAGAAAGGACGATGCGTGGCTGCCCCATTGCTAAGTTGGCGAGAAAAACTGCTGCACACACGTTCTGCTGCAAGATAGAAACAACATCACTATCGGCCTAGCCAATGGCGTGCCACACCTTCTGCCAGAAGGTTTCTGTGGTGGGACCAGGATTGTTTTGCCTAGGCATATACAGCTTCGCTGCAAAAATTCTCGGCACCAACCGCACAAACGCGCTATTCCCACTTCTCGTACATTCATTGTCGTCTTCTTCCACAGCTGGCTCCATTGTGTAAAAAACTATCATCAGTGGCAATGCTTGAGCGTCATCGTCTTCCACAGCTGGCTCCATTGCCGCTCATCATTCCAGTGTAGAATTTCACTTCTCTTCTGTCGTCGTAATGGGGAGGCTGCATTTATGAAGGTATGAGCCATTGTTTAAAGGGGTATGAGCTTTAAGGGGCTTCTGTGGTCGGACCGCGAGCGTTTCGGTCTAACCACCCGAGTCGACGCCGACTTTTCCAGCGCTGATGCTCGCTCATTTCACCGGTCATGGCGGGACAGGCTGGTGTCTTATCAGGAGATCCTTGATCATTATAGACATGTGAGGGCTAAGTATCCTGCAGCACACCGAACTTTAACTAAGTGGCAATCGTTGGCATGGCGTTTGCTCCAGACCAACACCTTCCCTAATCCTGCAGCCTACAGCCGCTATTACCCAGGACTGCTACAGCCATATGCGAAATTTGCAAAGGCAGAGCAGACCTTCAGCACATGGTTTGGTCGTGCACCCTGAAACGTAGTCACATCCAACAGAAAGAATACTATTCTTTAGAAATCAGGTCTGCGCAGCAGTGGGAGACCGTGCTGCTCAGCTCCGATCCGGCAGTGCAAGTCCGACTCGTCCAGATAGCTGAAGATGCCACTGGGGCCCAAGGACTCCTGGCTGCCGCCTCAAGGGGGAGGAAGACAGGAGGATGTCCCACCTCTTCACCTTCCCTTGACCCCATCCAGAACACACAATAAAGTTGTTCTCTCTCTAGCCTAGGCATACACAGCTTCACTGTAAAAGTGCAAAGCTTTGACAGTGATTACAAGGTTTGGCATTGCGCTACAGCTCTTTGGATCGTACTCTAACAAGAGGCAGGCCAACATGTTGGCATGACACAACATGCAAGGCAACTGCTGCAATGTAGCAGAAACATGCCCTGGAAGCTACCAGCTGTCTTGCAATGTCGACGTAATGAGAAGGATCACCAGTAGCCTTGTATGCGTCGCACCTCAATGGTGCATGAGATGAGATTGACAGAAAACCGTTGGAGCTTGTCAGTGCCCAATGAAAAGATTATAGATAGTTCTTGTTAGCCGTTCACTATCTTTTCTATTGGGACCAGTGTATATGCACAGCTGCACAGTAGGAACGCTAGTGTGAGTGTGCTCCCACCGGCAGAAGAAGGGAGAACGCTGCCCTGGCCCCTCTGCCGAGCTGATCAAGTGGAGCATGACATCGCATACACATTGTGCGTCCACTTGACTCTATCGTTTTTGCAACCAAACACACTGCATGCTGTTCGCATCTTTGGAAATCTTGCAACCCCTGGCATGCACCCGACGTATATATGTCGTCAATATTGTGACAGCATGGCAGTGGCAGTGTGAACGTCCTTCGAGTGTCCATATAATCGCTATAACAACGAAAATGAAATTCTCCCAACACATTCTCCACAAAATGCAAAAAGGCTGTGCATACTTTTCAATGTAACCGACCACACAGCATCCCTGAACTCAAAGCTTAGTGTCACAGCTGCATGAAAATTTATCGTATGTATCTTTTTGCGACTTCCATACACCAAGATCGTTTGCAAGGATGAAGACATTATCTATAATCTGTTACAGTAGTTTCGTGCAGCGGAACCAAGACTAGTGACCTGCAAGCACAGATTCTTGCACAGAGATATGTAGTGTTCGGAACTTTCGGACAGTTCGGAACCCATTGGACAACCAAATGGCCTTCACAAGTGGTCTTGTTGGCAGTTTACGTGGTAGCTTCTCTGCAGGTCGCAAGGCATTTTATTGTGCGATTTTGCTTTGTTCTTTAACAACATATTTATTGAGGCTCTATGCTACTAAAAATGAAGTTCTGCACTTGTTTGAATGAAGACATGCAAAGAACAAAAAAAATTAGTGCAACAGTGCCGTAAACACGTCAATTTGCATTTAAGAAGTATAAACAATTAATTGCTTTGACAGTGGCTAAATTCATACGTGTAGTCGCCGCTGCTACAACACTGTAGAAGACTCCTTTCCAGGTAGTGATTTGTCCTTCATAGAAATGGCATCCACAAACTTGCTTGAGTGGTGTCATTCCAAGCTGCTCTTTCATGGGAAAGGAATGAATAAGTTGGCATTCAACATGCTAGGAACAGTGGGGAAGGAGTGCAGTAAAGTGCACAAGTTCTCATTAAAAAGTCGGCTATACTTGCGAAGGTCAGCAAGCACATCATGAACATGTGGATGTTACAAGAGGGATCAATAGATGGCGCCACCATTCAGTGTGACACACTGGCCGAGTGGTCCTTTTGCCTCTGCATCTGGCGTTTTTGCAACCCTATTTCACCGCTGCATTTCGTAATACTTTCAAGACTTCTGTCTTTTTAGTGTCAGTGCGAAAATGAAAAGAACTTTCCACCACTGCTACAGTGAACCTTGTTAAACCGTAGTTGGCCGGAGCTCCGAAAAAGTATATACTAAAACAGTAGTACTGCTTAACCGAAGTAGCACGAGATCGCCCACTACCCTGTCAAAAACAGAACTCGGAGAGAGTGCGATGAAAGGGCAAAAACATGCAGTATTTATTCACTTCGCACAACAAAAGCCCGTTATTTTTGTTTGATGCTGCGGCGGCTTAGCAGTGACGACAGCAGCCTCGAGCTTACAGAAGCTGCGAGCCAGCTTTTCAGCCAGCCCCCTCTTCTCAGCAAACACTCGCATGGCAGATTCCTTGCTGGCGTTGTATATTCTCCGTGTATGGACGCGGTAGCGCTGCAGAAGTTGCGGGGCGCCATTTTCATTACGCCGTGCTGTTCTTGTTGCAACGACTGCATTCATAAGGCTGATGTAACTTGCAGCTTCTGCCACTGTCGGGCCCGAATCGCCGATGCTGTCGCTTTCCATGTCATCCTCATCACTGTTGTTAGGCAACATTTTGGCAACAACAGAGGCAACGATGGCGAAAATTCAAACCTCGTAGCTGACATATCTTCGCGGTCGCAGCAGCGCTGCTGAGAAACTTCTTTGCATTCCAAATGCTACACACTGTAGACAACAGTAGAACCCTGTCGTGTGCCATCACTGACTTCTTCGTGCCACATTCGATAGCACGAACGATGGCTAATTTTTCTTCCCGGTGTTTTTTTCACCAAAGCTTCAGCATGACACAAGTCCTTGCTTGCACAATGCTGAAATGATGTTGATGTTGATGTGGCTTCATCCACAAGCGCACAGGGCGCTTGGAGGCAATTGTTCCGAACTCTGAGGCTTGTTCTGATGGGTGGCCTGATGGGGATGATACATCGCTGTGATTGCGCAACAAAAACTGGAAACACTATGTGTTGCCTGATACATGTGCAATAAGCTGGTACGGTTTACGTTGATACAAAACGTATTATGTTCAATAGCCACTGAGTCGGGGATTTAACTATACTACTTTTAAAATGAAACTACTGTTTAAGCAGGTATGGTTAAACGAGGCTTTATCACAACAGCTGATCTCGCTACGCAGTTGCAGTCTTGTAGATGCTGTCACCACTTGCACTACAGACAGGTAGATGTCTAAATGTTAGATTGCAAGGACGCAGCAATAAAGTGTGCAAAGGGCAGTAAGGGTTTCTAGGTGTGCATTGTGCACAATGCAGCTGTTTCCGCTGTTTGAAAAAACCAGCATCTTAGCTAGGCATCCTAATGAAAACACTAGACTTATCATTGAAGCAGCAGTGATCACTAAAGGTGACTCGGTTAGTAAGCCGTCAATTGCATTAACAGATTGGTTTAACAGATTAACAGATTAACTTGGTTTTCTGAGGTCGCACATGTGCAATCGTTCATCTTTAGGAGGCGGTCATGGTTCCTTTGAATTTTGAATGCATACTTATGCCGATTTAGTGCTCGAAGGGGGGGGGGGGGGGGGTGCTTTTGTCTTGGTATATATGTGTGTTAACATAAAAATCAGTTGGATGTCAGTGCTTGTCTTCGTCTTTCTTTTGGTCCTTCTGTCTATGCACACGCTCTAAGTGATGTCTGCAATGCACTACAGTGCTCGCTGCAAGCAGATGGACAGGGTGCGGAAGGGCACATTTAAGATTGTTTGACCCCCTGATTGGTCGAAGAAGTGTGAAGCTTCCACAGTGCTGCACAGTACTGAAAAAGAGTACTGACAGGTCTAGCCTTGCAAAGGCATGGTCGCGACTGCTCCACTCTAGTATCTCCATTTAAAGTGTGGGGCTGAACACTATACTATGTTAAACATAGTGAGAGCAGGTTCTATGTCAATTAAAACAAACAAAAGAGATCAACAAGGCAACAACAACAAGCAAAAGTAAGACACCTCCACACAACCAAGTCCGTTCTGTACTAACTGAGCGGTTCTGGGATGTCACAGAGCAAGTGATCCAACAAGGAGAGTCTCGTGCTCCTTGACAAACTCTGAACAGTCTAACAAGTAAAGTTTTGCATCACCATGACCATCCCAGAATGATCACATCAGTGAACAGTCTAGCAAGAAACGGTTTGCTTCCCCATGACCATTGTATAATGGTCACGTCAGTGAGTTCTGTGCTCGCAGTTCTACTAAATGAATTGATGGACGACCACCTTTGATGTGTCCCTGATACAAAGAATGCATATGGTGTTCAGCAACACAACCAGAATGCCATTAGTAAGTTAGCAACTCCCGACTCACCTCCTCTTCAAGCAGCTCATCTGCTGTTGCCCTCAGAAAAGCAGATACAGCCTTGTCGTCTGTCAGGTCAAAGCCTTCTGTCACTGCATCTGCGTGGCGCTTCAACCGGACCGCCATGAAGACAGGCCTGAAGGCTGGCATAAGGGAAGGATCACAAATATTATTCATTTTCACACGGCCAATAGTAATAGCCAATACTGAAAAAACTGGTTCATTACCAATAATACAACCACAAAGCATGATCAAGCAGTGAACATAGTGCTCAGGGGCAGAAGTTTTCATAAAAGATAAAGCTCTTCCAAGAAATGGGAAATCTAGGTAAGCAAACATCCTATCAAAATTGCCTGTCTGGTCATGCTAACTAATAAAAATATTGATAACATTTGTACATTACCAACCAAAAGGAGGAATTTATGAACTCTGATGTTTCGAAGCAAATGCTGCTCCTTCCTCATGGATTAAGCGATGGATGGTGGCAGGGTAAGCGTTTCAAAGTTCTTGATAACAGGGGGAGGGAAGGGTAAAGACGGATAGACAAGGGTAGCTTTATGTGAGTGGTGCTATTTACCATTAAGCTATCACTGCGGCAAGGGTGGTGGTGGTGGCAGCGGCTGAAGACAGGCTGTCTACTGTAAGCCAATCCATACAAGCTACTTACACTTCCAAGTCAAACCATCCAGCAAGGAACAACGCACAAGTTGTCATTACTCTACAAAAATGAGCAGGAACTCATTGCACGCTGCAATCCCACAGAAAGAAAAAATATGATTCCTTTGAAATCAGAAAGAACGGCTAATAATATGACTTCATTCAGAAAAGCAACACCAAACTACAGAAGCTACAACACTACATTTCACCTCATCCTCAGAAAAAAACTTCCCTCCCATATGTTAAAGGTGCCAGTGAAGCAATTAGCTGAATCTTGAAGGAAGAGGGCCTAAACATCATCCGCAAGTCAACAAACACTCTGAATAGTGTCTGAAAACCATGCCCCGAAAGCCCCATGCCCCGAACGAAAAAACCATGCCCCGAAAGAAAAGACTCAAGCCATTGCTTACAAAATCGGGAAGCCAAAAGATTTAACGAACCATCATACAACACAAAAACCATGTTACAATCTTCTCTCGAGTCCGTAGTGCCATTTCCAAACATTTAGAAAATGCTATCCACAAAATTGCTTTCGATGAAACTGAAATTCTACAGAGACCAACTTTTAGAATAAGCTATTAACCCTTCTCAGCATTTTTTTTTTTTTCTCGGATATTATAAAACGACCACAACAGTTTATTTCTGGTTGTGCAGTAATAAAAAAAATGACACTGACAATGGCCAATGATCTGCAGGTAAGGTCCTGCCGTTCCTATCTGACAAAAGAAATTTAAAAAGGAAGCATGGTAGCACAGAAATGTCGAAACTAACCGGTTCATCAGTGGCGTTGGAAGGGGTTAGTTCAGTTATGGCACACATAGGGCATGTCAGATAACATCAATAATTCCAAGAGCAACCTCCACACAATATATATGTCCATGGCCTGTGCATCCCGACAAAAAAGAAAGAAAAGGGTACCATGGCACAACAATGATAGCCTCCTGTCATTAGCCACCAACACTACCACCTTTGTCCCCGTACCTCTTTCTCTCTCCTTTCGATCTTTACCATTTGTCAAGCCTTCTAGGACACAAGCTTACCAATCCAAATAAAACTCCCCACCCAGCTGCTGGCATGATCGTGTGATCGCACTCTCCAGGATCAGTATTCTCCACTTCAGTAGCAACGGTAGAGTTGCTGAGAGGTAGAATCTTGGACTGCCAATCTGTTCTTATTCTTTGTAATTTTCTCACAAAGGATTTTGAGGTTCCAGCGACGGATGGCAGCAGATACCGATGGGAATAAAAAACAAACAGGAAAGTGATCCCGTAATAGCTATCAATGTAATATTACTTGGAAAATAATTTGGGGTGAGCAAATACTTCAACATCACTGAATCAAAACGAATATCTACTGTGTGATATATTAGGTGTAGAGACATGCGCAGTGCCACATGTCACAAACGCTGCGGAGCGCCTGGTGCTCGATGCCGCCCAAGCATGTGGTTCAGTTCACTTTTTGGCGAAAAAGGAGCACTGAGCACACCAGGGAAGGGGCCATCCCAACTGACATGGTAGTGGACTTGGTCACTGCGAGCGCTCCCCAACGCCGGCCCAATTCGGGGATCCCGCACACCGCACCCGAATGCTGCACTTCGCAGGACAGTGTTACATCGGCCTGGTCCAGGTTTGTCGATACAAGGTTAATCCAAATTGGCAGGACTGATTGAATTGATAACACTATGTGGACAGAGGAAACAGCAACAAAAGAAGTGCGTATTTCGTTAAGTGAGAAAATGTGTGAAAATCATGCCAATTAGCTGCTGATAGGTCTGCAGATCGTGTTATAAATATGGAAACAAACTTCACACTGCTTCAACAGCCGCCAATCTAAACTGCACGTGTGATCTTGGGATCAATCACTGATCAACCACTGGCACAAACATATTAGCAGCAAGCACTTCCCGATGGCCCATTACCATACCAATCAGAAGTGATTCTTTTGTCACAGCCACACTACAGCACTGTTTTGTCGCAAACTAAATTTACAGTTTGGTGACAAATCAATGCATATCTATTTGCAGCAGCCGCATGAGTCAGAAAGCCAATAAACCACCTCGCAAGTGAGAACGAGTGCATGGAGTGGCAACAAATTTGTTCACAGCCACCTTCTTCGTGACACACCACCACAGTGGCATCTTGTTCCCAATGTTGTTCCTAGATCCCCATTGGTCTTTTTTTGTGGCTTTGAGCAACTCGTCACAAGACTAGTTACATGGTAGGCGTAAAAGTCTCCTGGCCGGTTGCATACGTTTGCGCTGATGGTGGATGTACGAGGGGGAGGGAGGTTGTCACGCAAATTTGGCATGACCCTCCAGATTTCAGAATCTTTGATTAGCAGCAAATGACACCAAACCTGACAATGAAACGGAATGGACGGCACTTGCACTTTACCGTCGGTGCCAGCTACACGCGGAGCAGTGATCGAGTCACATTATCCACGGTCCTGTCGTAACCCACCTGTCGCGAAGTTGGTATAGCCCTTCTGTATTTAGGACAAAACAGGAAAGCAAAGCTTTCCTATATTGTCACAAAACACACGATCAAATTGATAACCATTGATATTCAGTACAAAAAAATTGTCACTAATTAGTTTTAGAGGCAAAAAATTCTATTCAACTGAAATTCTATTAACAAAAAAATATTTTCCAGACCTTCGTGTACCAGAACTGAGTCGTAGTCAGTGCTGGCATACTAATTTCGTGTTCTCTTTATTAAGAGCATACCCCACAGTCACCTTGATTCCGGGTACCCAAGTTGCTGAGAGCTGGTTACATTCTTGTTATGCAAATCTAGGAGACTCCTGTGCAAGTACAGTACCATATTTTCTTGCACAAGATTTGCAAACATTACGTTTTCTGAAAGATGTTCTAATATTCTATATGTGATTCAACGTTAGAGTTTTATTTCTTGATTCAATTCAATATTCGATTGAATATTTGATTCGAAATCTACTAGTCAGCATTCGCACAGCCCTAAAAATAATGTGCACTTGCTGTCAGACACTGCAGTAGCCAAATAACAACAGCGCAATGATGGTAAACAAGCCCACATTCTGTAAAATGGCAAGTATACTGGCAGGAGATTGAGTTCATCTCTTTCCTTTCAAAGACAGCTAGGCCTTTGAATTTTCATTTGGCTACATTCATCCACTTGTCACATTAGTGCTAAGGAAGAGAGAGAGAGATCAAGCTTATTTAGAAAAAAGTGGAAAGGTTGATTTAGAAAATCAAACTTTGTCACAAACGAGTTTTCCTCACAACAGGTTCCCAAGGCCAACCATTGTCAATGACAACATTGATATGCTAAAACAAAGTTTACGAGACCTTTCTACAGCTTACACTGCTTCACATGCTCTCGAAGAAACTTCCGTTGCTGCTTGCGTTCTTCTGGCGTGAGCTGGGAGTTAGTAGGTGGCTCCAGGCGATGGGCAGCAAGCATAGTCTGGCTTGCAGACGACGTAGCAGGGGGTAGCTCTTGGACGGTGTGCGAATGCTGACCGTGGTGGTGATGGTGGCGATGTTCCTTGGGCTTCTTCAGCTTGACCCCGCTCGGCACTGGAATCTCACCAACGTCCACTTCAGGCAAGTGGTCCTCATTGTGCTCCTTGCAGACACAGGTTTTACGGTGGTGGAGCCGCTGGTGCTTGCAACGGCGCATGTGCCAACGCCTGCCATCGTGAATGCACTCCCATTTCTGAAAGATACCGAAATGAACAGGCACACGGTGTATTGATGCTACAGAGACAAGAAAGGTTCACCTTGAACACGTGTGAAGTTTAATGTACCGAAACTTCACAGTGGGTTATGAGGCATGCCGTAGTGAAGGGCTCCGGATTAACCTTGGCTGCATAGTGTTCTTTAACGTGCACCTAAAACACAGTACATGAGTGTTTTTGCATTCTACCCCCACCGTAATGTGGCTGCCGTGACCGGGAATCAGATCCACAACCACATGCTCAGCAGAGGAACGCCATAGTCATACATTGTGATAGACAAGAGCATGTGAATGGAACATGTGTGCTATGGCATCATTTTCACAGTCGCACATTATCTGGTTAGGGTGAGAGGTAGCATAGGAATGTAAAGAGGGGGGGGGGGGGG
Organism: Dermacentor albipictus; assembly: GCF_038994185.2. NCBI lineage: Eukaryota > Metazoa > Arthropoda > Arachnida > Ixodida > Ixodidae > Dermacentor > Dermacentor albipictus. The sequence continues at coordinate 29,676,303 of NC_091823.1, read as the reverse complement.
TCATGTACCATGCTTCACAAGCACATCAAAGATTTAAAAAAAAAACATTAGGTAGTCAAAATTAATTCAGAGACCCCCAGACAACATCCCTCGTAACCCAATGTGCAGTTTCGGAATGTTAAACACTGCAATTAAATTTTTAATGTGCAGTGGATGCATGTCTTTCACCATCCCTATTAGAGCAAGGTATGCAAGGTCAGTAACGTGGAAAGCTGGGCTAGTTGGTGAGCGATCATAGTACCTTGCTGGTGAAGCAGCGCACAAACACGGACACAGTGAAGACAAGTGTCGTCTATTCCTGCTTGTCTTCACTGTGTCCGTGTTTGTGCGCTGCTTCACCAGCAGTGCAAGGTCACAACACAATTCAATTTTACATAAGTGGCATTTGTCAGGACAACGTAATGATTCCATTCCAACTAGGGGTGTGCGAATATCTAATTTCACTGCGTTGAATCGAATAGTGAATGTTCGAATAATTAAATTCGCAAATCGAATATCTAATGTTCGAATTCTCGAACATTCTGTATACTCAGTGTAAGGACCCGCACAGTGCCCCACATCACATGTGCCGCAGAGCCCCTTGTGCTGGATGGCGCACAAACGAGCGCTTCACTACGTTGTCAGCGCGGAAGGCGCGCTGCAGGCACCACGGATGGGCCACTTCGGCTGACGCGGTGGCGAACTTTGTCACTGCGAGTGCTCCCCGCCATCGGCCCGATGCGGGAACCGTACACTGTGCCTGAACGCCGTAATTAGCAGGACGGCACCATGTCAGCCGGGGCCACCTTTGTCAATACAAGGTTCATCTGGGTCTAAAGGACTGATCGAAGAGATAAGGCGACGCGGCCAGAGGGAACGTCAACAAACGCTGTGTGTATTTCGCAACGTGCGATAGCATGTGAGCAGATGGGGCTGATTAGCCGCCGATAGGCATGCTGATTGTGTTGCACATGCGAGCCGACGAACTACAAGGCTTTGGTAGCCGTCAATCTAGCCCCCACATGTTATTGCGAGACCGATCACTGATGAGCGGGTGGCTCATCAGTGATCAAGCATTCTACAGCGTCAAGCATTCCACGCCGGCTTGCGACCCATTACCACAATGGCAAGCGTCGAATTTTCGTCACAGCCACACTGCCTCGGCCATTAGGCTTAGTCGCCGCTGCTTCATTGGGCATTGGCGATTAAAGTTACGGTTTGGGGCCGAATTGACACAGATCTGTTTGCAGTAGCCACATGACACTCAAAAAGCTGACAAACCACCTCGCAAACGGAAGCGAGGGATGGCGAATGAACAAGGAGGAGGAGGCGGCGGAGGGAGGTGAGATGTAGCGAGTGTTACAAACTTGCCGTGAACCTCTAGATTTCAGATTCTCTGACAGGTGTCGAATGATGCTGAACCTAACAAGTGTATGGCACCTGCTCTTTCAGCACCTCCTAGAATTTTCTAGGTGGCTTTGGCTCTTTATCATCGGTGCCAGCTAAGCACAGGGCGGTGTTCGAGTCACGTGATGCATGGTCCTTTCGTCTGTTGTGCAGATTGGCCTTACGAAAATCCATCTGCCATAAAGTTGGGAAAGCCCTTCTGCACCTTGGAGAAAAACAGGAAAGCACAACCTTCTAAGCAATAAATAAAAGATTGCTGCAACACACAAGGTCCACTATTAAACTGAGAACCTGATTGGTATGCAATACAACAGAATGTCACTAACTCGTTAGCGTAAGCAGAAATAAAACACTTGACTCTGTTCAACAGAAATTCTGTTTATAATATAAAGAAATTTTCCAGACCTTTATATGTTAGAAATGAGCTGTAATCAGTGCTGGCATACTAATTTGGTGTTCCCATTAATAAGAGTAGACCATACGGTATATCCCAATTTCTATGTACTGTTATGTCTCAAAACAGCAATGGACATTCCTTAGCAGCCATGCAGACGGCGATCGATGGGCCTGGCATAGATTGTGACACACAAACAAAGGAGCTCATTTTGAGGTGAAAACAGCCGCCGTCCTCCGTGGGAGCGGTAACTACCATTAAGACCACTCTACCTTACCCCGACAAACTGACCACAACGGAAAACCCACTAATTGATGAAAGGGGCCAACGTCGAGGACTACCGTAGGCACTGCATCAACTTGAGGTTCCCAGATTGCCACATGGTTGCCTCATATGCGGGAGTAATCACACAACATTGGAGGAGGAGTCCAGCGGAACAGTCTGTCGTCATTGGTGGGATTTGGCGAACGATTCGAAAATTGTGACTGGCCGAGACACAGTGATCGGATTCCCTAGTTTAGTCACCTGGAGAAACGAACTGCTTAAAAAGCAAACACTTTTGGTGCAGTGACATGCCATGAAACCTGCTGACATGTGTGTCCTGATGTGCCCTGATGTGTGCTCAGACCTGTACGGCTCTTACATGGAGTGGGCTTCCATATCAGGAGCCAGGGTAAATAATGTAAAATAAACCCTTTTCCTTTCACTCCTACTCCCGTTGTACTCATCCCTGTGCTTTGAGGATGCCTGGCCTAAATGCTACCTAGAGCCACAACAGTACCTATGTTGGGCTTCCACATCTGGAGCCAGTGTAAAAAATGCAAAATAAACCCTTCTTCTTTCCCTTCTACTCCCGTACATACTCATCTCTGTGCCTGTAGAATTCCTGGGCTAAATGCTACCCCGAGCCACGACAGTACCTATGTTAGTCATAGTTTGCTACATCCTTGTTGTGCAATGCTAGGAAACCACCCGAGCTGTGCAGCACCGTATCTTCTTGCCCAAAATTTGTAAGCATTAGATTTTGAGAAAAATTTTCCAATATTTGATTTGATGTGGTTTTTTTTTCTTTCTTTCTTGATTCGACTCTATATTCAATTCTAAATCTACTACTCTGTATTTATACACCCCTAAATTCAACCCTTCTTTCTTGTGCTTCGTCAGTGGCCTGAGCATGTAAACAAGCATTCATGTGCTCTGCCCTCCTACATGCACAAATCCATGGCCAATGAGTTACTGACAGTAAGTGCAATTCAATGTCACCTTCAAAGAGCAGTATCTCTGCATCAGTGTTTCAGACGCAACCACACAGTTATTTTAGCCCAGTCTTATCAGTATGTTATCTTACTGACACATTCAAGCATTCCCATTCAGATTTCCGACGTCGACAAAGGATAATGCATGTTGTAATAAAGTTATCCTCTGTCACAGATAAGTTACTTGGTGAAAAAAATTGCTACCTGATGTGGCTGACATGGCGAAGGGTGTCTGCCAGACATACACTTCACGTGCAGGTTGCGCTCCTTGGTCGAGTTGTAGGTTCCATCATACATGTGGTCCTTCGACACTTTGCTGAATAGGAATGTGGGAGAATAGGTAATGTAGTTACCAAACAATATAATCTGCAAAGAATATAACTATTGGGAAACGAGTCACACTGCACAAGTACAGAAAATTTATTAAAACAGCAATGCATCATGTTACTGCATCTTAATCAGATGATGAAACTCGAGCGTCACTAATGCATGCATTCACATTTTGTTTTCATGCTTAATAAGTTTAATAAGGTTGTCTACTGGATTTTCGCATCTGCTCTAGACTATTTACCCTTCCCTGTGGCCCCTATCACACTCTCTATAAAACCAATATAAATTTGAAGTCATCGGGACCTCCAAAAATCTTCGAATTAGGCGGGTTTTCAAATTAACCGAACACAAAAGAATGCAACCCAGGCAAAAAATTAATTATTAATAAATAAATTAATAAATAATTAATAAATAATAGCAATTGCTACGTGGCGTCAACTCACAGCTCCGAATAGCCATCATTTTGTCGGGTTTGCGGTGAAATGGGGATCTGGAATTGCCGCATAGCACCCGAAATCTTCGAATTAACCGGGTTGGCCTAGGCCACCACTTCGAATTATTTGGTCAAATTTACATTGGAAAATACGAGACCGCAGAAAACTTTCAAATTATTCAGGATTTCGAATTAACCAAGTTCGAATTAACAAGCTTTTACTGTATAACAGTAACTAAAATTTGAGACACGATATGGTGCCACTAAATTTTTCAGACATGAGCCGCAAGGATGGTGGCAGCTTACAATAGTGCCATTCAGGTTGCTGCTCATACCCTGGCTTTTGTTGGCAAGCTGTTTTTTGGCATTGTAAGTGCCGTCACCAGGTATAGATCTGCACTGACTTGGATCTTAATTGTAATTTCTGTCACCGACATACAATGAAGCATAGCTGGTTAGGCCTAATGGCTGAGGCAGTGGGCAGCGTGACTGTAAAGTAAATACACCGCTCAGCAAGGGGGCGGTAGATGGCAAGCTGCCGTAGGGAAGCTTGCCAGCTAACATGTTTGTATGAAGAGGTCATTAGCAGACAGGTCAGAGATAAAGCACACTGCCTAAAATAACAGCCATACTAGAAACAGCCTTTGGCTTCACATAGACAAACCGCAGCAACAACCACGCATGTGCCTACCAAGTTTGTTTGTACACTTATTGGACGCGAAGGAACAAGCTCACTCGTACACAGAAAATGTTAAGCTGAATCTGCGCAATAAAGCCTTAACCGCTGGCATCGCACCATGTCACAAATCACATCTGCACATTGCGATGCCCAACACGCATTGGGCTGTGCAATACATGTAGTCAATTGCAAGATGTGTGCACTGCATAGGCCATCATAAAATTTCACGTGGATATTATTTTACGAAGCAAAAGTCTGCAAAAACAAAAATATATATTTTTTTTGCGCCGCTGGCATCATGAAAGATAAAATTTATTTTTCATTGTAATTTGCTTTCTCAGACTGCCCAATCTTTTTCTTTTTTTTGCAGCTCCATCACTGTCCGAAAAGTCAGTCAGCGACTGCAAATAAAAAGAAATGCGTGCATGCTCACAGAAGAAAAATAAGCACCATTTCCCTAAAATTCTGTTAAAAACTAAACAGACAAGTTTTCAAGGTTCATAGTTGCAATCTTGAGGTCACATGCTCTTACCCTCTTTCAATCAGAAAGCTGTCTCGCCATGATTTCCTCCGTTTTATCTCAGTTCGCCTGTGGCCACTTCTAGATTAACAAAAACAACATGCAGAAAGGACAAAATTAATTTCTTGGAGTAGGTTTAGAAGATGCAAGTTCAAAAAATGGTGACAGTATTCAGAAGAGCAGGCAAGAGCAACTGAAAAATACTTCCGAGAGCAAACTTGTACTACTACAATGAGAAAATGCAGTGCTGACGTAACCACCAAGAACAGCATGCTGTCAGAGAGTTGAGTAGTAGGGCTTACAGATGACCTCCACTGTTATAAACAGTAATTTACAGTAGAAATGAATTCAACATCTTGGTGGGGCAGTGCAAATGACAAATACAAAACCAACCATTACCAACTTGATTACCAACCAACCATTACCAATGATTTGCACTCGTTTGAGCCAGTATAAGCAGCATGCCCTTCTGAAATAAAATTCAGTTGATAATTAGTGCGCGTCCTGTTGTCGCTCTTGTACGTGTCAATCCAGCGCTAGCACTAAGGCTGTAAACGCAACTGAGCGTGTACGCAGCCACGCACCCTGCTTTAGAGGTAACCTGCCGTGTGTGCAAAGAGTGGGCGTGCCGAGATGGTGTGACATCACGTATGTTGTCTTCCCAAATGTTTAATATTGGAGGTTGCGTAATCTCGAGTTTCAGTGACCCGTTGGGGCGAGAGGCAGAAGAAGCAGTTGCTCCCTGCTACGGCGCTTTTCATGATAGCGTCGTCCCAGTGCAGATGACACTATCGGCCGTGGGGGCAGAGTGCAAGCGAAATATCGCGACGTGGCATGAAACCGTATCTTACATCGCCAACTCCCAAATTTATCAAAATGAATTGTTTTCTCATTCAAATTAGCTTTTTTCGATTGCCCAATAATTCAGAAAACTCTGTGGCCCTTTTCTGTGCAAGAAAGATCGATTGGTGACTGTACTTATTTGCATAAAAGGTCGAATTTCTACACAACAAAATTTTGATATAATGAAGCAAATTGCCCTTTTTACCTACGTCGTTATGTCAAGGTTTAACTGTATACGGCCGACAGCACTCTTAGCCCCATGCAATTATAGCGAGCTTGGCACAGCAATAGAAACACTTGTCAGCGACACGTTCAGCATTTTTCAAAAGTCATACTATCTCCGAAAGTGATCGCCTAAGAATACCACCCAAGGAACGCTTTGACTCCTCCTAAGATGACGATGGGTGAAAAGAACTAGTTTCAGAATTGTCATTCCTCGAAAAAAAGGTAAATTGTTTTTTCCCATTTCTCTTGTGTTATATTTGCACCTTTTTTTTTTTCTAATGTGACTGGAAAGTAGACCCTCGCATTACAATCGCAGTCATGTTGCATTCAAGTAAATATGGTACAATAAGCTCTTCAATAAATATACCAGCTTCACGTGTCATGCCCCTCCCCTACTACTGCACCCTCCATTAGGTATTAAATGAGGCCTGTCTCTACTGTCTCCACATGAGGACACTGTTGCTAAATGAGTGAAGGATTTAGGAATGTATTCCAATCCAAGTGGTGATTGTTGCAACACTTCCAAGGACGTGCTGGGCAACATAACATGTGTATGGTATACATTAACATTCATAGAACATTAGTTTCAATGCAAGTAGTTTGGTCAATATTGTTTCATAATGTAAATATATTGCTGTGTGTAGCATACAACATGCTAACAATAGTTGCGTATTTCACTTACACTCTTTTATTACAAGGTCCAAATTTTTTCTATGAAGGCCTGGAACATGCACACAACAAAGTCACAATGGAAAATCTGATGTAATGCTGTGAAACTGCCACTGCATGCAGTGTTACTAATGAAAACAGCCACCACGTATCAGCTCGGTAAGGAACATCAGTGTACCTGGCCTGAGCAGCCGCTTTCGCCTTCTTGGAACCATGACCGTAATGGCTGGCTGGCTGGTTTGAATACCATATTTACTCGGATCTAACGCGCACTTTTTTTTTTCGGATGTGCGTGTGCATTAGAATCGAGTACAACCCTAAATTTGCATTACCATACTGCCATCTGGGTTTCAATATGGCCACCTTGTACGCACTTTAAGCCTAATTGCCGTAGCTTTCTCCATGTGCTGTAGTATGTGTGCCCAGGTTAGTCCACCATCTGTCTTCCTGTTTTGTGTGTTTACTTTATCAGCATGGAAGTGCTGACTTCGAAGGCACCCAGAGTTCAATGCGATGGCACAATTAAAAGTAAGGTGATCACATGTGCGGAGATGGACGGAAATTGGGTCACATCACGGGCATTCGGAGTTGCCGAAACTTGCGTGTGGGACTGGTACAAACAAAAGAAGAGTCGTTCAACTCTGGAGGCTGCTGCGTACAACAAGGCTGCACACGGGTCCTAATTCGAAGCGATTTGTGATGGGGACGGAGTCTACGTGTCTAGGCACACCTGGGTGTGCTCTCATCCCTTAGTTCACGAAGGTCAATTTGCTCGCTCCTGCTACCGTTCTTCGTCACTTTAGTATTTTGATAGCGAGTTTCTGCGGTCATCGAGCGACATGTTCATGGTTGCTTGTGTGCACATGACACGATGCTTCTTAATATATTTATTAAGCAAATGTTTACAAGTTTATACGGCTGATAAAACTACTATCTTCACTTTGTATAGTTCTTTACTAATTTGGCATCACAACTGATGCTGCCTTTCTAACTAAACTGGGACTTCTTTTTCATTCATCACAACTTTAGTGCACTGGGAGTAAATCTTTGTTTTTCCAAATGAGAGAAATTTGTATTTCTGAATGAAAGCCTGAGGAGTTTTTTGTTGTTTTTGGTCACGATGAACAGGTGCATGTTACAAGTGAGGGAGTGTTAGAATCTAGTAAATACAGTAAAGCTTGGCTGCTGCAGCTCCCTCTTGGGCTATTTCTACAGTAAGGCAGAGAACATGCTACAATTAAGTTACTTCTGCAAGGTCGAACCTGTCATCTGTTCAAGGCACTGCCCATCACAATACTAATACTAATAAATTCCCACAGCACAGCATTTACAGCCCGATAAATGTGCCACACAGGATTGAAACTTCTTGGGGGCAGTTAAAATGCCAAATGAATGAAGGCACCACAAACTAAATGTCTATTTTCCAAAAGCTTCATCAGTGAAATTGTCCAAGCAAATTAGGCAGTCCTTCTTTGTTGGGAATCCTGAACAAACCGTACTAATGTATTTTCCAGCACAAAAGAAAATAACAATGAACAAATAGCAAACCTCACGGAATCGAAGGCATCTTCCAAGATGGGAAATATCGACTTGCCGTCCATATGCTCCGGAACATCAATGCCAGCAATATCTAGAAAGGTTGGTGCTAAATCAATATTCAGTACAATATCTTTTAACCTGAAAGTGCAAGTCAAGAAAAGAGTATTACCTTGCAGGGTTTATAAGTAGTATGGCACAATACATAACAAGGCTTAAGCAATGTAACACACATGCAATGCTAAAAATGGTATGCCTAGCAGAAACTGGCAAGGCATGTTCTCCTCAGACTAAACAAAATCCTAGTAACGCAATACCTTGTAAAGTTAACTATTATTGACAACCGGTCTCTTACGAATCTGAAGAACTACTGCCTTGATCAGCTAGCACATATATATGTGTTCACAGCAACATCTCCATATACGTGGACAAAGGGTCCATTTCTCCAGTTTCCTCAGGCAAACACATCTTTTGCTTCACGTAGACGCATAGGCACAGACTTAGCATCACATGACGGTTTGTTGCCTTCACTTTTCATCCTGGATCGCTGCATCCCCAGGTGGCATTCCGAACATACTACACATATGTTTCGTGGTCGGTAACGATGCAGCAGCATTTCTCACACAAAATATAATTTTTTTTAAGAACTAGTGACAAGAAAATATTTAAACTATTTACATACAGTAATGCCACCTACATCTAGCTTTATGTTACACCAGAAAACTTGAACATTTCTTTTCCTGTTTAATATTCAATATCATGAAAGCATAGGAAGATATTAATATAGAAGCAACAGGTAGCCTGTAGTTTGGCAGAAAAAAGAAAAAGAATAAGGCCATGAAAGGTTGACCAGTACTTTTGTTTTTACAATGGAAATGAAATCTACTACTGTAGTGAAGCAAGGTCCATCTTTCTAAGTATGGCCCTCAGTGCATGTTCTGCGCTATTGCCCCCATTGCAGCAGCTTCATAATTTCTGTGGAAGTTAGTGGGTTAAGGGGGGATATGGGGATCAAAGCTAACTTTTTTATTTACCATCCGATTTTGATTAAATTTTGCACGGATGTTAATAATATCACATAAACAAAACTGTGAAAATATGGTGAAAATATGGCTGCAATATCTGAAGTACTTCTTTGTTTACAAAATTGTTCTGCTTTCATTTTTGCAAAATGCCTGCACACCTGTATATTGGTGCTAGGAGTTCAAACAAACTTTGATAGCACTCCTATATGTATCCTCTACACAGTGACATTCCTGTAATTTTTTTAGCCTAACGGATTTTTTTAATATTTTCATTCTTTTGCAGCTACTTCAGTTGCATGAAAATCGAGACTGTGAAAACAAAATATAACAAATTATTGAAGCAACTATTTTGAAAACAAAACATGTCACTGTGTGCAGTGGTGCGCAATGAGTGTAACAAAACAAACGGTGTAAAAATATTCATAACGGTGGCTGAGATATTGGCTTTGCAAGTTGACCTTGGTGGTAGAAAAAAGTTTTGAGAAAAAGGTGTTAGAAGTTTTGGGCCATGTTTATTCGACTAGAAACCACCGGCCTTGTCGGTACAGGAGTCAGGCTGCTCTCTTGGCTTCTTGGATCTTTTATGCTTGCTTTCATGTGCTTTTTGTGCCCTCTTCTTGCGCAAGGCATTTTTCTCAGCTGCTCGACTCGCTTGAGTCCGTCGCCACCGAGCATGATCCTCCAGCCGCAAACCCTATCTTCCGTTCGGTTGCCGGAACAGAACGAAGTGACGCGCGGACAGTGGCGGCGGTCATATTCAACACTTTTGACAAGATGAATTGTGACTCAAGATGCGACTGCATGGTGCGACCGTTGCTGATGCACGGTTCGTCTTCACGGCCGCAGACGCACGCGCTTGGACCGCACTTTCGTCGTTCATCTCGGTGACGGCGGTGGCACAATCGGGGTACGTCGCGGAGCATTTACAGGGCGTTGCAGGCCCGGAAGCATCGGAAAAGGCGGTTATTAGTTCGGTATCATCATCACTGGAACTCAAGGCTGCAACAGCCTGCGAATTGCCCGGCAATGCGTCGACAGTCTAAGCTTGCGCGCGGACGCAACTCTGCTAGGACTAATCCATCGGATGTTCGGCGGCTTGCGCTTGCGGCTGCCGAAGCGGCGCTTGGTCGCGTATTTCGTCGTCCACGCCCGCCAAGTCATGCTCGAAACCACAAAATGAAATAGAAAACTCAAATCCGATTAAAGCGATGAAGCGGCGGCGTACCTCGAATATCCAACACGTAAACAAAGGGGTAGCAGCCAGCGCGCGAAGAAACGGGAGAAGCAGACGCCGCAGCAGCTCGCTTCCCGACCCGGCCAATGGGGCGGCTCACAGAACGCACGTGACGGAGCAAGCCAATCGGCGGCCGCGACAAGCAGCTCCGCGACCTTCAGACTTTTTGCTTTTTTATGCTTGCCCTTCTCTCTATCAGGAAATGAAAGAGAGGAGTCAAAAAGCGAAGAGGCGCGCTTTTCAACGGTACCAGCATGGCCGCGCCGCGTACTGCCGTTCCGGAGCTAGGGACGCTCGAAAACCGCGACTTTTCCACCGATTTTCACGAAATTTTCGCTGTATTGCCTTATGTATATATTTATTTATGGTACTTAGCAGTCGTTTTCAGCGGAAATACTTGGAAAACTTATAGAAAAGGGGTCAAAGATTCGAAATCTGCAACTTTCTAAAAAGTGATTTTTGGGTCGTTTTTCCGGAGTTGATCCCCGCGTCCCCCCTTAAGTCAATGCAGGACTGCTTTTTGTAGGCAGGCAAACACATCAGTGTCATTAATTTGCCACTGTTGTTCTCTTTCACCAGTTGCTTAGGCACTACATACATCAGCGGCCACTGCACAGTTTCCATGCTACACCATGCCTGGAACTCCAGCAGGCAGTCTCCCTTTTTTAGAAATACCGTGTTTACACGATTGTAAGTCGACTCGAATGTAAGTCGACCCCCCCATATCGCTTGACCGGAAAAAAAAAATAAGAGAGCATACCCGATGGCGCATTCGATAACGAAAATTTATTAGTAGCTGACATGGTCACTTGACTACTCGTCTTCACTAGTGCTGCCATCGTCATCGTTGCTGCGGTCGCACAGCGCGTCGTGGTCCAGCAAAATTTCAAATTTAGCAAACGACCGCACCAGGACATCTTGCAGAACAGCCGCCCACGCCAAATGCACCCAACCACACGCAGCCATAACGGAGGCTCTTTTAACAGGTCCGGTTGGCGTGATTTCGCAGTCTTCTGCCGCCAGCCACTCGTACTCACAGCGGAGCAGAACCTTAAAATTAAGGCGAAGGTCCGGGCTTGTTTCATGACCACGTCGCACTTCAATGGCAGGGACCAATCACGCATTTCAGCGACGCACGCCGCAAGCTTAGCCTACAGCTCCGGAAAACATCCAGACTTTGGCACGTGCGAAATTTGTCACTTGCCGTCACAGGGTGAAAATATCGCTTCGCTGCAGTCGCCACTCTCGCACCACCCATTTAGAAACATCGAAATTAGGGAGTTTTAGTATTGGGGACGCAAGGCGTTGGGGCCCCAAGCGCTTGGGTGCGTTTGCGTTTGCGTACGCAAGCAGAAACGTGTTATAGGTTAGCGGCCCCAAACGCAAACCGCAATGAGGTCGCATGTGCTCGCAGCACCACCAACGTCTGATCGTTGCTGCGTTATCATGTTATAAAATATGAAATGAAGCATATGAAGTAAAGTACATTAAACTCTTTTTATTAGAAGCACTTAATAGAGAGGTTTACAGCGTCCGGTAATCGAGTAAACGCAGGCTGGGGCGTTGGGGCGGAGCCATGAACTCGAGCGGCCTGCATGGTGCTGCCACCTGGTGGCGCAAAGCTCAAACAGACAAAAACAGCTAATATTACAGTAACCAAGTGTATTTTACTTTGCTGCGGGTATAAATTTTTGGCAGCAACACAATTAAGCACGTGCCGAGAATTTACACCAGCAGCGAAGTAGAATAGACTTGGTTACAGCAATATTAGCTGCTTTTGTCGATTTGAGCTTTGCGCCGCCAGGTGGATGCACCAAGCAGGACGCTCCCGTTTATGGCTCCGCCCCAACACCCCAACTGCGTTTATCCGGATACCAGACACACTAAACCTCTCTAATACACATAAAAACGACGTCTGTCGACACTTGGCGAAAGATTTATTAGATTACCTACCCGCTAGCTACTTGTAAGTTCTCCTACACCGCAAGACAGGGGCGTAGCCAGGGGGGGGGCTTATGGGGCTTCAGCCCCCCCCGAAATTTTTTCGTGCTGTCCACGCACCGCCGACCAAAGCGATCCCCGGCGCCGGAAATCACTCTGGATTTTGTCTAGAATGTCTTTTTGACGCTCGATAAGACATTTAACCGCGAAGATTGCAAACTCGGGCTGGATTTCGTGGCAACGCCCATACACCGGGAGTCACATAACGCCAAGCAGTCCCATCCGAGCAGAAAGTTTCAAGGGCGCTTTGATGGTGAGCGGGCTCGCCGCGGCATCTCGCTGAGGCCACGGAATCTATGGAGCGCATGGATATCAATTGCGAAACTTTATGGGTATAAATCTCATAAGCTCTTGATGTGAAAGGCGCATTGACATTTCCAAAGTTGTGCTTTAGATTTTCAATTGCGGAACTTTGTGGGTTTAATGTTGTTATAAACATTTGACGCCAAAGGTCTATTGACTTTTCTAAAGTCTTACATCGGAACATACAACGAGACAAGCCAAATCAACACACTAGCAGACGAGTTGACAAAGTAGGCAGCGAGGTACAATGAGACGAAGCGTTGGGGTGGTTCATTTGTGCCGTCATGTCACATAAAAAAGATATCAACATTTTTTTTAACCTACGCCAGAACATCCATGTCAACACACTAAAGCCAGCCAAAGTGACTACGTTCTCATTTATTTTTCCTACTTTGACTTTTATTCGCGAAAACACAATGAGCCTCTTTTTTTTTTTTTGTTCTCGCTACCCTACCAGCGGGCTGCCAGAGCCAGCCAGAGCGCATACGTTTTTCTCGTATGGCCCCGACCACCGTGCGATGCACTTCGGTGCGCGTTCGGTTTGCTCTGGCCGAGTGGATTTTCACCTGACAGAGTTTTGGACGCCTTCTGGCTAGCAGACGAGAAAAAAAAAAACAATGGTCGCTCGCCGCCATCACTGTGGGGACTCGAAGGATTGCACCGCATTCCTTGAGCGGAGCCTTTCCGGAAAATCTTGTTTCGCCGCTGTAGGATACTGAGCAGTATGCGTATGGTTCTCAGTGGACCAAGCGTCTCATGTTTTCTTCGGTATTCCTTCCGTAGCCCCATTAGGTGCCCGAAGTAGGCATTCGATTCTGGCCAACATACTTTCCTATGCGGTTTTTTTTCATTTCGGTGCCTCCGCCTCACAGAAAAAAATACATTATTGCAGCGCAGCGAATTGTCGCATGGTGAAAGTTCGATTTTGATACTTCTTTTGCGGAAAGTAATGGGCGACGGGACGCTTCAGTTGCCGGATACGTTTATTATATTATTGCGAAAGCAATTATATGGACACTCCAGGCGCATTCCTGCCGTCGCCGTCGCCCTCATGTTCCGTATAAAGTCCAAGGGTGATAACATCGTGACCACGCGCTGCATGCTGTATGTGCGAGTGAAAGCGTAGGAGGGGAGGTGGAATGGGTGAGCCGACGATGGTGGCTCAGTCTTGTGTGCGCAAAGGAGAAAAGCGGGGAGCAAGCGCGCCGCCTTCCGTCGCGCGCAATACATCGGGGGGAGTGGATGGAATGGGTGCGGAATCTAGGATTCTGTGAACCTATGATTGTGCAACATGTTTATTTGCCTTTTTTTGACGCATTATATACAGTTACTTCTTCTTACGTACATAGACTCATTGGAGACTTATACGTGTACCTAAATATCTTGTTGCGAGGTTTTGTGTATACATGCAGTGAACTTTGTTTCCAGTGACACTTTTTGTCCTTTATCAAGCCGTATTTTCGCATTTGTATATCCCATTGTATCTTTGCATTTCTAATGTAAGAGGGCGAGTCAAATGAAAGTGAGCATACCCTAACCACGCAATAATGGTTCGGTTCACTATCTGCGAGGCATGCGCGTAGGAGAACGGCATGTCTCATTTACAAAAAGTGACACGCAGGTGTGAAGATAAATGTTCTTTAATGCTCTCATACTCTGGGTTAAATATGGTTGCGTCACATAATGGACACTTCAAAAGTTGAACAGCCCGGTGCCGCGAAGTTTTTTCACAGCTGAAGGTGTTTCCAAAACAGAAATTAATCACCATATGACTGCCGTGTACGTTGAACACTTCATTTCATTAAATAAATAAACCAATAAAGAAAGAAAGAAAGACTGTGAAGCGTTGGAGCAAACGGTTCAAAGGACATTGCAAAGGCATTCCAAGACCGGGCCAAAACCATCGTTTTGGCCCGGTCTTGGAAGTTACAGAAAGTTAAATCCTAGTGTCTGTTGGAAACAGAACTTCGATTTAGGGCCTGAATTTTGTTTAAAATATTTTGAAAAATTCGAAAGTTTGAAAAAATAGAAGCACGACGTTTACAAACTAATAGCTATGCATGAAGAACAGATATTGTGGTTCTGTAAATGGCATTTATTATAACAGTCAAAGCGAACAAATTTGATATGTCAATTTGTATCTTACGTGAATTGGTTACGTTGTGTACAAGGGTTCTGCAAAAGCCGTATTTCCACAATACTAAATTTTTTTGAGATTCATGTGTAGCATATCTATTTTGTCCGCTGTAGATGTACTATTAGATGCAATTCACAGAATTGTGATATCATTTTTCATTGTTGAGTCACGGAGATTTATTCTTGATAGTTTCGTTTTCTGAAGATTTTCAATTTTGGCCAATTTTAAATAAATAATTGACCGCCTAAATGAAAAATTCGAAACCAGTAGTCACTAGAATTAAACTTTTTCTTTTAAATGCAACAAACCTCCTCAAATTTGGTGAAGTGGTTGCAGGGAAAAACGAATTCCCCTGCTACATGTACTTAAATAGGAGCACCCGAGCTAAAGCTTCCTCTTAAGGAGGAGGCTGAGCTGCAACGTGCAGATGTGTATATATATATATATATATATATATATATATATATATATATATATATATATATATATATATATATATATATATATATATATATATATATATATATATATTGGGCCAGTGGCGTAGCCCCCCCCGAACAAAATTTCTGGCTACGCCACTGCCGCAAGAGTCACGTGGGTAACGTGACCACTTAGGGGCAGCGATGTTTTCGGCCGGCCAAACAACCCAAGGACGCATGTAGACGTAGCGGTCTGCGCATGCGCAGTGCTGTCGCCCCTAGTTCTTGCGTATGCAAGCCGCTTGCGTCCCCTATACTAAAACTCTCTATTGCGGCCCGCTGCGCAGTGATTTGTTTCTTCGGCGTAAAGGATGGCAGCCCCCTTGAACGCTGCTGTTAACGAGTGCCGAACGATTAGTGGGCCTGCAGCACTCATGACGACTGGGGAAGCATAGAAGTAGCACGCAGCCGGCAGTCAAGTGGAACGCCTCAAAAAGTTGGTCAAACCAATTCCAATGCCTTTAAACAGAGAAAGAAAAACCCGCGAGCGGCGTCTGCTCTTCCATGAACTACCGATACCCCCCGCAAGCACCACCGTTCTGAGGGTGTCGCCGCAAATGGGAACAGCGGCGCTTCCATCAACTATCGACACTCCCCCCCCCATGAGTGTTGCATGCACTGTAAGACTCTCAAAAATGTTGAAAAACCGTTCCGAAAAGCGAACAAACACGCGGGATAGCAAAAAGATAGGGGTAGGGCCATAGAGAAAACATAAAATTGTAACTACGTTGTAGCTCTTGTTGGTATCGCTTTTTTTGGCGGGACCATGTTTTGGTTTCGATTGTAAGTCGACCCCCCAACTTCAGACTTTCAAATTTAAAAAAAGGGGTCGACTTACAATCGTGTAAATACGGTATGATTCCAGATTGCTGGTCCTCGATTGCCATCATATGGGTTGCCACCACAACAGCTAGAATTGCAGTGCGATGCATATGATTTGCCATGCAATGAGGGGAATACTGCAAAATGATAATGTTACATATTCCGAACATATTTAGTGGTGCTACAGTTCATGCATCATCTACTGCGAAGAATCATGGTCAACCTTAATGCGACCCTTTGCATACAAAACTGTCCCTATCCTCTAACATACTTAGAAAATATGAAAGCAGAACACAATTATATATATTTTTTAATTTTGTAGAGCCTGAAATTTTGTACATTCATGGCTAGGATTTGTTTTGACAGTAAAATACCATTCACTTCTAATCACTGTGGGATGGTTACCCCAGTTAGAGTTGCTCTATGTTTTTATATGAGATTGATACATGCAAATTCAGTACATCGTAGCTTTCTTCTATACCGAGTGTTTCAGTGAACACTTTCAAATTTTTTTAAGGGTTGCCTGTGGCAAATAGCCCAATTCTAGTTCATGAGCTGGCCTACTCGAAGTGGCGGACATTATTTGCACAAAAGCTGAAACACATAATCGAGTAATTAACAAAAATGCATTACGTTTTCAACTAATTAACTTAAGGTTTATATTACAATTTACGAATTCTCGCAGTGGAATTCACAAGGCGAATCCACTTGGAACAAATTCTCAGGATAGCGCCAATTTCGAGATATTAATTCCCGAACTTTGCGGCGAATTGCATTGGCTTTCCAGTTACATTCCTAAGAAAATGTCGTTGCATGTATTCAAGCACAAAAGTAACTGGAATGCCAATGCATTTCTCCGCAAAGTTCGGGAATTAATATCTCGAAATTGGCGTCATCCTGAGAATTCATTCGAAGTGGATCCAGCCTGCGAACTCCTTGGCTAGAATTTGCAAATTGTAATATGGGCCATAAGGTTTTTAGTTAAAATGTTAATTAGTGATGTTTAATTAGTTGTTAAGGTATTTCAATTTTCTGCAGTGACTGTCGCTTTGAGTAGACAAACTCGTGAACTAGAATTGTGCTATCTGCCACAGGCAACCTTTAGGAACTTTTGAAAGTGTTCACTGAAACACCCTGTATATTGGACTGGCAGGCACTTGTAGTAGCATGCAGTATATGTGCTTGTAGTATTAATTGCAAGTGGGCTTGCAGAACTCATTTCAATGCTTTAGCCAATCACTGGGTGCTGCAGAGCATCTCTTATCACAGCAATCCAACTCAGGATGAGAATCCATGCAAGCTGTTACTTATCCTGTTAGTTTTATGTTCCAGTTCTCTCCGTTTATTGCACACTTCAAGCAATTTCACTTTAGTAACCTTACAGCCCCGAGATGCCACACTGGTTGCGTTGTAATCCACATGAAGTTGCTATATCACATGGCCCAGTACTACATAGCTTCTATTGCTGCTGCAGTCTGTTTATCAAGGAGGTTTCAGATCGTGGAATCAGTAGAAACTGCAGCTTAATCACAGTAGTAGTAGTACATAGTAGTGGTAGTAGTAGTAGTAGTAGTAGTAGTAGTAGTAGTAGTAGTAGTAGTAGTAGTAGTAGTAGTAGTAACCTATGGGGTGTTGCATCCCAACGTAGCACCAATGGCTGTGAATAACATTGTAGTGGAGAGCTTTCAAATCACTTTAACCACGTAAACGTCTTTAAAATGCCCCTAAATTAAAGTACGCAAGCATTTTCGTTCTTCCCCCAGAAAGAACACAACCGTTGCAACCAGGAAATGACCCGGCAGCTATGTATGCAGCACCAAAGCACCATAGTCACTCAGTAACCCTAACGGGTTAATTAATAGTGACTGAACTCGAACGTATGCTAATATTGCTTACCCTTAATCACCTAGGCTTGCTTTACAACCCATTACTATATGTTTCTCATCTTTGTGAACATCAACACGTGAGCAAAAATACTGGAAGACTCCCCACGTAATAAGCTTGACACTCCCTGTTTGGTTTGCTAACAGGTAACAATGAAACCTAACTCACCTTGTTGCTGGAGGTACCTTCGGCCCCCTGACATAGAAGGGTACCCGAATGTCAAATTCAAAAGGCATCGATTTTCCTTTCACAAGGCCAAACTGGCCAAGGTGATAGCCATGATCAGACGTGTAGAAAATGTAGGTGTTGTTCAGCTCCCCTAAGCTTAACAGTTCATTGTACAGCTGCAATTCAAGACAGAGGAAAATACAGCAGCAGGTCAAACAAGGGTAAGTGACAACAAAGACATCGGACACAAGCTGCTTTAACCAAGCTTGGCAAGACCTTCCACCAAATAAACACTTCGGAAGCAGTAAAAGAGTAAAAAGAACCTTAACAGCATGAAAATGAAAATCGGAGTCAGTTATTCTGGGGTTTTACAAGCCAAAACCACGAAATGATTATGAAGCACAGTGCAGTGGATGAGACTACAAATTAATTTTGACAACCTGGGGCCTTTAGCATGCACCTAAACCTAAGTGAATGAGCATTCTTGCATTCTGCCCACATCAAAATGTGCCCACCCCAGCCAGGATCCAAAGCAATGGCCTTGAGTTCAGCATCACAATGCCCCAGCCACTAAGCTACCACGGCGGGTAATCAAAAACAATATATTAATGTCACTCACGAAGCATGAGTAGATGTACAGTTAAACCTAAATATAATGAAGAAGGTAAAATCAGCAATTTGCTTCATTATATGAAAATTTCATTCCATCGAAATTTGGTCTTTTATGCACATAAGTACAGTTGCCAAGGGACTTTTCTTACACGGAAAGGGTCACAATATTTTCCAAATTATCAGGCAATCAGAAAGAGCAAAATTAAATGAAAAAGAGATTCATTTTGTTGAATTGCCAGCAATGAAAAAATATGGTTTGTTGCCATGTGGATAATAACTTCACATCAGTGGTACGAAGCAAAGCCAGCCACATTTTCACCACCTGTGTGGCTGATAGTGTTGCCCACAGCGGAGCGCGATAGGATCTTATCACACTTGGGGTTTATATGAAACATGAGGCTGCTCCTTGGCAGAAGCTCTTCACAAGTCACTGCATGATTCAACCATTTGACCATCTGGTCTGCGGAAGTTCCCATTTATTGTCTCGGTATTCCTTCGCATTGGCAGTAAAATTTCATTATACTGAAATTGTGTATAAACACACATTGTTATATTGAGGTTCTAAATACATCATGTTCTATGGATCAAATTATAAAAAGTTCAAAACTGTGTTATCAGGGTGTCTACCAAGTTGACATTTCCAAATTCCCTGAGTTTTCCAGGTTTTCCCTGAGTGCCATTGCAAATTTCCCTGAGTGATGCAGAACTATGTTTTATATCAACACAGGCTAAAACCATATCGCCTGATGCTGTCACTCTCTAGTAAGCACATGAAAAAAAAGCAACTTAATCCAATTTCAATACTAAGGAGCAGTGTTTATGTTATTCAAAAAGAGAATAGAAGGCAGGGGTTAGTAAAATGCACAGCAAATAAAGTGTCTTCGAAAACAATTGCAAATAGGGTTGGACATTATGAAATACGAATAAAAGGAGATGCATACAAAGGCAAATATTTTCTAATATGAGCTATTTCTATCAACTGATAGCAACCTCAGTGGGATGAGGCCTGAACTCTGTCACAATTGAGATTCTCTCTCAACAGCTCGTAAGTCAACCTCAACAGTCCTGACATACTCTCAGCCCGCGCACGACGCCCGAGTGTTGTGTTGCACTGCTTCAAAGAGTGTATTTTGGTTTGGATGAGGGCCACCTGCATCTCGGCATCAGCCAAAACTTTACTTTTTGAGCTCAAGCTCTTTCAAAACGGCAGCAACAAGCTTCCTTTCTCGTTTATTCCTCAATGCGTAGGTCACTTCTCTTCTTGTCCGCCTTCCGCCACTCATTCGCCCCAAGGACCATTTGAAGCATCTTAATCAGTTGCACAGTCCACGACCGATTTTTCGAGCTCCCTAGGGGCCGCGAAAACGTCCGAAAAATCGGCCAGTTGGAAAAAAATGAATGCGTGTCATTTACTGCCCTTAGGGGCTCAAACCGCCACAGGCACGTTCGAAAACGCTCTGAAGGCCTGTCGGCACACATATTAGGCATACCTGTGCTCGTACTGTGACAGGAAATGCCAGGTGCCCGCGTGTATAGTTAAGATATACATACTGTATTCCGTGGCAATAGCCCCTTCCCACGCTTGTTATGCTTCACTGCAATACTTTTCCGTAAGCTTTACCGAGTAACATTTCTGTACAGAGGCGAAGCTGACTTTCACGAACCGGCATTATGCAACGCACCGTGTTTTCCAAGTTTCTAAGCCGATCGCGTGGACCACAAAGGTGGAGTCCGTGCCATTGCTGACAGCAGCGAATTCTTTCCATAAAAAGTTCGGCACCCAATGGCAAGAAGCTTCATAGCGAACGTCGAAGCAGCTAGGCCTAGCGTTGCCGCAGTGGTGGCAACGGGTGCCAGCGGATCTGCGTGCGAGAGTGCCGGTTCGAGGCGGCGAAGCAATCAAAACGGCAGCGGTGGTGCCTTTGATTAATGCCGTTTCGGACCTGCGGTCGCGGCAAAACATCCGGAAAATTGGACGGCAAAGAGTTCTTGCGTCGGAAATTTCACACGTTCTGATACGTTGACACTATGGGGTACGAGATGGCACCGCGAAGCCGTCCAAATTATCGGGAATCCGGAAAGTCGCTCGTTGACTGTACACTGGAAACTCCTCCTGCCAACGACAGGGCATCAAAGACGATTCATTACGATTTCTGTCTGCTACTCGAGCCAGCATTACCACGACTTTCAACCCTTTCAATAAAATTGCCGCTAATTTTCCCTGATAGAGGCCCAAATTCCCTGAGTTTTCCCTGACTTTTTCCAGACTACTCAAAATCCCTGAGAATTCCCGGTTTTCCCGGTTTTCCCGGTTGGTAGACACCCTGGTTATAATAGAGAACTTAATTATGTTGAAGTTTGTTATATTGAGGTGGTCTCATTATGCAGAAGGAGGTCTTATGGTTAAAAATTGAATTGGGACCTCCTGTGCATTACAACCAAGAATTATTGAAACATAACGGTAGTAACATGTGAAACTTAGCTTATAAAATACTGTTAGATGTAACGTACGAGTGATCAAAATACAATGCATGTTTGTGAAGAAATTGTTAGCAATTAAATACTTCAAAGGTACAATTTTCAGTACAGTTAAAACTTAATTTAATGAAACCTGATTTTAGTAAGTTACCGATCTAACGAAGAAATCTACATTCCCCGGCAGCTACTAATAGGGTTCAGTGTTACTATCAACCTGAATTAATGAAACAAACTTGGCCGCACTCAATTTGATGAAGTTTCTCCTCAAATAAATTAGTGAAAAAAGCAGCGACTTCTTTCTAATTTTGACACAGACGTGTTATTCTTCGAGCGTACGCTCTAAATCTATCACGTTGAAACATCTAGGCACCATGGCACCATCCCTAGCTTTATTTTGACGAGGCTGCACATGGTGCCCATACATGGAACAGCCGACTCAACACCGCCGCGGTCGGGCCAGTGGTGGTTGCTTTCATTATTTCATGGTTTATGCAACAGATGGCTGGATTATCGGCAAACATAATGCCTCAGTAGCCTTTGCGTGTCACTATGAAACATGGCTTTCAGATAACGACACAAAACCAAACTTTCCAGGCTATCGGTCTGAATATCTTTGTCGTAGGCAAAAAAAGGGTGGAGGGCTGGCTATCTACTTTAAGAATACCTTTACTTATGAAGTGTTTAGTGATTTCTCGGTAATGAATGCCGATTGTGAATGTTTGTGCTTGCGTATCGACAAAATAGTGGTGGTCGCTCTTTACCGCCCTCCGCTAGGGCACAAAGGTCGTTTCGTAGAGTTTGTGGACTTACTCTTGGCTTCCCCTGTCTTTTCAAACGCATCTTGCATTATTATGGGGGACATCAATATCGACTTAAGTTCCAATGATGCTTACGTGGAAAATTTTGAGACACTGTTATCTACGTATGGCTTCGCAAACCATATAAATAAACCTACAAGACTTACAAAACAAACTGCCACTGTTTTGGATGTTTGCATAACAAACTTCAGTCCACGAGACATCTCGAGCGGAATATTTCATATTCATATGCTCTTATTTTCATATGCTCTTAGTGATCATCTGCCAGTCTTTTTGCTTTTTTCAATCGCTAAGCACTATGACAAGCCCTATATAAACAGAGAAGGTAGACGAGCCATAAACCTTCCAAGACAAAAAGAATTTTTCCACTTGGTCAGTCTGATTGACTGGAGTGACGTTTACAATGACGAAAATGCAGACAGCGCTTACGAGAAATTCTTTTCTTTACTACACGCTTCATACAATGCCGCATTTCCTGTATTACAGCCGACCGGTCGTAATAGAAGAAAACACAAAAAACCTTGGATTAATTCAGAGCTTTATCACCGTATCAAAATAAAAAATAAGTTATTCCATGATTTTATCCGTTCACGGGATCCAAATACATTCACAGAGTTTAAGAAGTATCGGAATGCTTTAACGACGGAGTTAAGAAAAGCAAAACAGTACTACTATCAGAATCTTTTTGAGAGCATATATAATAATCAGCGACGAATATGGGAGGTTGTAAACTCGCTCACTTCAAGAACAAAAACTAGGGATAGGATTACGCAGCTCGTACTTGATGGTAAAACACTCATCGGTGAACAACTAGCTAATACAATGAACACACATTTTGTGGATGCTGGCTCCTACAATACCATGAGCGAAACTGTCAGCGACGACAGTATGCCACTAGACACCATATTGAATCATTCTCTTTTCCTGAAACCTACTGATCCTAGTGAAATTTCAAGTATAATTGGCAAGCTAAAGAATAATACATCTCCAGGCGTGGATGAACTTCGTTCAAATGAAATAAAATTAATATCGCCTTTAATATGTGAAGTTCTTAGCTACATAATTAACCTCACTCTAACAACAGGCGTATTTCCTAAGCTATTAAAAATCGCCAAAGTCACCGCAATTTTCAAAGGAGGTGATACAAACAATTTATCTAACTACCGACCTATTTCAGTACTTCCTACAATATCTAAAATATTTGAATGCGTCATTCATGAGAGGCTAGTTTCATTTCTAGAAAAGCATCAGGTCATAACCCAATGTCAATATGGCTTTCGCAAGCATCGATCGACAGAACACGCTCTCGTACACATCAAAGACAGGATAATTGAAAACATGGAATGTAGAAAATATACACTAGGTTTGTTTTTAGACATTCAGAAAGCTTTTGATTCCATACAGTTTGATTTATTACTTAACAAATTATCAAGATACGGTGTCCGAGGTATTGTACTAGATCTTCTAGATGGCTATCTGAATGATCGTTATCAGTTGGTGAAAATTAATGATGCGGTATCAACACTCGCGAAGCTAAAACAAGGAGTACCACAAGGATCCATATTGGGCCCATTACTATTTCTTGTCTATATCAATGACATTGTCAAAATTGATAGTTCCGCTGAAACCATAATGTATGCTGATGATACCAATGTCTTTTTCTCTTCGCATAACTTACTGACCCTTGAATCCTCTGTAAATGACTACCTTGTGCATCTTTCGAACTGGTTAAGCAGAAACAAGTTAAGATTAAATGCCTCTAAAACAACATATGTCATATTTCGTCCTCCCAACAAACCTCTACACCACAAACTTAACGTGAAATTTGAAAACACCCTTATAAAACAAGTTCAGACACAAAAATTTCTCGGGGTTTGGTTTCAGGAAGACTTGAGCTGGTCAGTGCACGTTAGAAACCTAAGTGTAGATCTTGCCCGCACAGTTGGATGTCTATATAGGATATCTGCGCTCATACCGCTCTGGCTAAAAAAGAACATTTATTATTCACTTTTTTATTCCAAATTAACCTATGGCTTAATGGTTTGGGGCACTACTACGCAATACAATTATACTAAACTAATTACTTTGCAGAAGAAAATTCTGCGCTGTTTTGAATCTTATTGTGGTAATCCACAAGACTTAAGAACCGCTCCACTGTTTAAGAAACACGGTATCCTAAAGGCAGACCAGTTATATTATTTAAAAGCGCTGCAACTAATGCATCAGAAGAAACTATACGGAATTATGGACTCTGCAAATGCTGAATACCTTTTGAGGCACCGAAAACACCGAACACCAAAAATCCGAACAAATTATGGAAGGCAAACAATGGCGTATCAAATACCTGCGATCTTAAACAAATTTGAAGGCAAGCTAAACTTTGAATGCAAATTAAAAGCATTTAAAAGCCAACTTAGGGAGATATTGTTATCCTGCCAATTTAACTATAGCCAAAATTGAAGTGTTTTTTCATATTTTACTGTCTTCTCGTAAAGGATACTTAAACTCTATATAACACAAAATGACTAGTAATTGTTCCTATCTTACTTTTGTGTCGTTTCAAGCAACATTATTCAGTTTCACTGACAGTTATATTTTATTTGTATGCTTTTGTACAACAGCTGTTTGTGCTGATTCATTCAAGTAATTTGCTTAGCGTCCTATTATGTATCATTGTATTGTTTCATTGTATCATTATGTATCATTGTATTATCCTATTATGTATCATTGTATGATTTGTTATGTGTCATTTGTGTGCAACAGTATATGCACTACATTTGTGTATAGGTGTCAAATACTGCGTCTCTTTTACTTTATTTCCTTTGTTTCTAAGATTTGTGTTGTATCTGTAACCGCTGTAGACTGTTTGGGGTCAGAGGCCTCGTCAGGCTCCATTAGCCTTTAGCTTCTGTCCCTACATCAGGCTCTGCTTTCGTCTGATGTTGAAATAAAAATAAAAATAAAATAAAAAATAAATAACTTTAGATTTCGAAGGACTGAAAAATTGCTTTCTCAATTTTACAAACTTCCTGATTTAATGAAATAATTAGAGCATGGTCATCCGTTCGTTAAATAGAGCTTAACTGCACCTGAAAAAAAATGTCAGCACAAAAATATTGGAAAAGAACAAAAATAATGACAATGAACTTAATGCATTACACAAAAACAGAGAACATCCAACGGTGTAGAATATTACAATTAGTTCAAAGTAGCTAAAAGAAAGCTTTTCAGCTTGACATCTGTGAGCTTTCTGCACTTTTAAAAGAAATGCTAGTGTGTTCCCGAGTGATAAGGCTGAGAAATGTACAGACTGTTTACCATAGTTGATTCAAACGTACAGTAACATACAGTTCACACACTCTCCAAATCTTGCATTGTTTATAGTTGATCTCAGATATATTAAACTCAGATGCACCAAAATAATGTCTATATCGCACAGTTGTAACATTTCCTTGTAAATCCCATGCAGAAGTATAGCGCTGTACTATGCGTGTATCAAACTCCCGTTCAACCACTACATAAGATATACTGAGCAATGTGCCAAGCCATGTCCCTACAAGGGTGCTTCACCTAACGGGGACGTGATCACCTCTTGCACCGTCGGAAATACAATGCTGACGAATTCAAAACAACACTGGTTTGGGAGATGCCATAAAACAAGACATTGTTTTTTAGAGGAGTTAAAGACTGAACTTGGCAAGATTCAAAAGCGTTTACTGCACAACAGCCAAAATACAAGAAAATACTTCAAAATCCTCATCACACTGACATACCAGCACTGGAGTTTCAGCATGAAGTACAAGAGATTGAAATTTGGCCCTTCTTTCCTAGAAAACCTCCAACTGTGAAATTAACAAGATCTGAATGAATGCCTCATCGATCTAGGCTGATCTCATGTTTCTCCCCCCTTCACTGTCTCTAATATTACTAACTCAACAAGTTTTTTACAACTTCGTTAGTTCAGATCGCCTTTTTAATCTTAATAACACGAGGCTTACAGTACAAGGAAATTTTCTGTTGGCTTTAGGTCATATTAATTACGGAAAGATGGCTACCTCTTTTTGCGAGGTTAAACTTTGGAACAGACTACCATATTCCACTACGTTGTCATCTACCTTGTAGTCTTTTAAATAGGAACTCAAGAATTTTCTGCGGTCTGATTAATTTCCTATAATGTTATTTTGCTAATTAGTAGCTGTGTAATTAGCAATGGCTGTGCATCTTTCCTCTTCATTTTGTTTTTTATGTGTGTCATCTTTAAGTTTCTTGCGTATATTTTTTAAATTCCTTATTTTGTTTCTCTGCTCTGTATGCCACTTTAATTTTTTATACAACTTCTACGGGTGTCTACCAAGTTGACATTTCCTAATTCCCTGATTTTCGCAGGTTTTCCCTGAGTGCCTTTGCAAAATTCCCTGAGTGATGCAGAACTATGTTTTATGTCAAGACGGGCTGAAACCATATCGCCCGAAGCTGTCACTCTCTAGTAAGCATATTAAAAAAAATGCAAAAAAAACAACTTTATTCAATTTGAATACTAAGGAGTAGTGTTTATGTTATTCAAAAAAAAAGAATAGAAGGTAAGGGTTAGAAAAATGCACAGCAAATAAAATGTCTTTGAAAAATATTGAAAATCGTGTCGAACATTCTCACATATAAATAAAAAGGGGGTGCATACAGAAGCAAATATTTTTGAGTATGAGCTATTTCTATAAACCAATAGCAAGCTCAGTGGTATGAGGCCCGAATTTTGTCACAATTGAGATTCTCTCTCAACAGCTCATAAGCCAACCTCAACTGTCCTGACATACTGTATCTCAACCTGCGCACGATGCCTGTGTTGTGTTTCACTGCTTTAAAGAGTTTATTTTGGTTTGGATGAGAGACACCTGAACCTCGGCATCAGCGAACACTGTTTTTTTTTTAGCTCAAAACGGCGGCAGCACGCTGCCTTTCCCGTTCATTCCCCAATGCGTAGGTCCTTTCTGTTCTTGTCCTCCTTCTGCCCCTCGTTTACCCCACGGACCATTTGAAGCATCTTCTTGGTCAGTTGCACAGTCCACGTCCCATTTTTCGAACTCCCGAGGGGCCACAAATACGTCCGAAAAATCGGCCAGTTGGAAAAAATAAATGCATGTCATTTACTGCTTTTAAGGGCTCAGTCCGCCACAGGCACATTCAAAAACACTCTGTAGGCCTGTCTGTACACGTATTAGGCATATTGGTGCTCGTACTGTGACAAGAAATACCGGGTGCATGAGTATGTAATTAAGGAATACATACTGGACCTGCGACGATTGCTCCTTGCCACGCTTGTTATACTTCACCGCAATACTTTTGCATATGCTTCACAGCGTAACATTTCTGTATTGAGGCGAAGATTACTTTCGCGAACCAGCATTGTGCAATGCACTATGCTTTCCAAGCTTCTAAGTCACTCGCGAGGGCCACAAAAGCGGAGTCCATGCCATTGCTGACAGCAGCGAATTCTTTCAATAAAAAACGTGGCACCAAATGGCAAGAAGCTTCATGGCCAACGTCAAAGCAGCTAGGCCTAGCGTTGCTGCAGTGGTGGCTACGGCTGCCAGTGGATCTGCGTGCAAGAGCACCGGTTCGAGGCTGCGAGGCAATCAAAATTGCAGTGGTGGTGGCTTTGATTAAAGCCGTTTCGGACCTGCGGTCACCGCAGAACGCCAGAAGAATCGAATGGCAAAGAGTTCTTGCGTCCGAAATTTCAGACGTTCTGATACAAGACTCTATGTGGTGGTGCCGTGAAGCCGTCCAAATTATCGGGATGCGGAAAGTCAGTCATTGACTGTACACTAGCAACTCCTCCAGCCGACGACAGGGCGTCAAAGACGATTCATTATGATTTCTGTCAGTTAGTCGAGCCAGGATTACCGCGACTTTCGCCTTTTCAATAAAATTACAGCTAATTTTCCCTGATAGAGGCACAAATTCCCTGAGTTTCCCCTGAGTTTTTCAAGACTATTTAAAATCCCTGAGAATTCCCGGTTTTCCCGGTTAGTAGACACCCTGTTTTAATCCAAGGGTCCCGGTACAGTCTGACTTTGGGACCCTTGTCTGTATATGATTTCTTGTAACCAATTGTTATGAACGAATAATATACTGAAACTCCACCTCCCAACAGGCTAAATTCAATCTACACCAAGTTAGAATAAATTACTAAGCCCTGTATCAAACTCCAGCAAAAACAGGCTACAAACGATGACAACATTCCACAATATCAGTACCTTTTCCACAGCATCATCGATAGTTTGCAAAGTCTGGAGCCGCTTTGTATGAAGCATATCAGTAAATTTGATGTGAATCGGCTCCATCTGGCCAGTGTAACGCAATAGCCACTGTTTGTCCATGTTTGGAGCATAATTCCAGCTTGGTGTCCTTCAAAAAGAAAGAAAAACATACTGCAAGTCAGGTGCCAAAAAAACATTGGCTAAACCAGGTTTCTACTTGTTAGGCACACAGAACTAGAATGTAACATGGAACGAAAACCCGAACACCAAGCTGCCAAACCATATATCTTCTACATCAACGTAAATAGACAATAGAAACTTAAAAGGGAAGACAAATTAATTGCAAAAATACAGTCGATGTTGCATGCGTGATGGCTCTTCACTGCTTCTCATAACTTTATTTTTTTTGTGACAAAGACAGCACACACACACATGATGATCATTGCGAAGAGAATGTTTCCGTGATTCTACAAGGCTCACTGCACTGTCACTGTATATTGGCAATAAGAAAAAGGCTACACTCTGAGCAGAGGCTAGTGAGATGGCTAATCTCGTCATTTGTTTCGTTGGTGTTCTTCATGCATGCACCATAGAACACTTGTGAGGCTAACTGATTGTTCCTGTTGATGCTTTCACATTAGAATGCAAGGAAAGAAAGGCAGCGGCCAATCTGTCAAACAGCACATTGAGTGGTTCAAACTACAGTATTTACCCGAATGCAATGCGACCACAATTGTAACGCGAGAGTTGACTTTCCATTCATACCAAAATATAATAATAAAATTGCAAATGTAACGCAAGGTGACCGATAAAAAAAATTGTACCTTTATTCAGGGAATCACAATTCAGAAACGAGTTCACTCATCATCGTTGTCTGAAGAGGATAGAGAGCATTCCTTGGGCAGTATTTTTGGGTGATCACTTTCGTAGATAGTAGTTTCACTTCCGCAAAATTTTGATTTTGCGCCCAAAAGCATCGACTGCGAAAGCAAATTGTCAGGCAGCTATACGAAGTAAGGATGGTAGTTTTACCAGCCATATAAATTTGGAAACATTTGCTAACTAACTAAATTAACAAGCATGGTGTCACACACACAAGTAAACATGAACACATTTCACTCTATGACTGTGGACATTCGCTGTCAAGATGCTGGCATGAGGAAGTGCAACAGAAGCAGCGAGCGAATTGCCCTTTGTTCTGCCTCTCACTTCAACACAAATTAAGTAGCGAGAAAACAGCCCACAGAGAGCAATCAGCCCTTACTTTACTTTATCATTACTTCCATCAGCCCTTTTGCCTTTGATCACAGTGCCCAGCGAGGTGGCCACTTGTTCACTTTTCAATGGGTGCCTGGTCACTGTGGTGCGATTGGCAATGAACCCACTGACAGAGAGCCAAGATCGGCATTCTCTTGCTCTGATGAAGGACGGATTGCCTACTCGTGGCCTGACACCAACTCAATGATCAAGGCAGTCATGCAGGACCTTACAAAGGCATGCAGAGCCCCTGCTGGCAACATCCACAAACACCTACATATGATCGGCCCCCGAAAGTTACACAGAGCAAAGCATCATTGCTACGCACGATTCGGCTGGGCACTGCTTTCACCCACCACTACACACATCATAGGACAGTTGCACAGCCCTGATTGTGCATACCGTCAGACGCCTGAAGTACTGAAACACATACTATGTGACTACCCAGCATATATACTGGAGCGAAGGATGCTAGATAATTTCCTAGCTAGTGTTGGCAGACAACCACTGTCAGAGCACACTATCCTCGGCCCATGACCTGACACTACAACTTCAATGTGGACAACTATAGTGCTGTTGAAGTTTCTGCACGATACGAAACTAGATGAGTGGCTCTAGTAGTGCCACCGCCTAATGCACACAAGCACTCGTCACTTCTCTTATCATCATCATCCATCCCTGTACTTTTACTACCATTCCCTGTTCCCTAATGCAGAGTAACAGACTAGAGCGCAGTAGCTCAGGTCGGCCTCTCTGTCTTTCCTATCAATACAATCTTTCTCTTGCATTAGATCCACTATGATTGCATGCACAATTGTGAACACAGTGCCTAAAAGGGTAACTGATGTTCCAAAATTTATATGCAAAATGTAGTATTCCATTTGCTGTTACTTCCCTTCCTTTATGTTTGAAATTGTAATTTAGTAAAACCTTGTTAATTTTGAAAATCGGGTAATTCAAACCAGTCTTTTGGTCTTGGATGATGTATGCATTATTTAACATAATCAAACTTGTTAATTCAGACTTATCTGGCTGCAGATCAGTTAATTCGGTCAACTCTCAAAGCGCAGCGAGCACAGAGTGCCACAAATGTGCAATGCGCAGCAAAGGTGGCGCTAGCGCCTAATCAAATTAAAACGAAGTGGCTGAGTCCGCATCGCCACAGCCGTCAGCGAAAATCGTACGAGGAAGACTTCATGCCTACTTGTGCCTTTACAGCCTTTAATTTTCTGTTTACCACTGCACATAACACCACATTGGCCGTGCGCCTTTATAAATGCGTAGTTGCCCTCCATGAACACATCAAATGAGAGCAGTTTCATCCGTAGCAGTTGCAGAAAACTATTTTCGTTTTGACTTGGTGCGCACGTCAGCTGCATGCCTTCAGAACTACATGGCTGCATCATCCATGATCACGTCGACAGCGACCGCAGTTGTGGCAAACAGTACCTCCGTTTTGACTCTGTGCGCATATTGGCACAAGTGCATGGTTGCACCTTCCATGACCCCGTCGATAGCGACCGCAGTTGCAACAAACAGCAGCTTCATTCTGACTCGGTGAGCGCATTGGCCACGTGCCTTCAGCATTGTATGGTCACTGTCCAAGATCACGTTGATAGCGACCGCGGTTTCGTCCACAGCAGTTGTGACAAGCATTAGTTTCGTTTCGACTAGGTGCAATGTGTGCATGCACAATGTCACAAACGCAGAGGAAGCTGTTGAGGATGCAGAGTGCAAGTTGCCCTATGATAGACTAACAATCTGTTGGCGACCAGCTCACTGGCGAAAAAAAAAAATTGGGACGTGTACGCAGTAGTGAAAAACATGTCTCGGATAAATATATGTGCCACAGCCGCACTGCAAAGGAAGTCATGAGGCTTTCGCCGCTGCAAGCACTAATCAGTCACGAGATGACAAGAATAGCAAGTGCAAAATAGAAACGGGGTTTGCCAATTCAGTAAATGAAGGTATGTTGACTTAGTAAGCATTTGTTTATTGTTTTCTAGATACTCTCGATAATTTGAGAATAGGCTCATTCGGGCATTTCTTTCAATCCCATGAAATCTGAATTAACGAGGTTTTACTGTAGTAGCTCCAAACACAGCAGTCAGCCTTGTCACGTTAGAGATAGCTTGCTTCTAGAAGTCAGACTTGGTCCTCATCCTCTTATAGGTACATGAGAGGCTGCAACTTATTCACACAGACTTTGTGGCCGGCACAAAACACTACTAGGTAAAGCAAGGAAAGCTTAAGTTTGTTACATAACATTACCGAGCACACTCTGCCAGAAGCACTTAGAAACACAAAGCTGTGCTGCAGTGGAGTCCTGATGATGCCAATTTCTTGGGACTCATATAATCCGTATAATACAAAATTCATATCAACCTGAGGAAACTTTAGCCACAGCAACAAAGTGACCGTAAGATGCTCTTGTTTATTTATGGAGGTTTTTTTCAGTTGAAAGTCATTGATGGATTTCTGTCGTGTTCTTCCCTCTGTGTTGAACCTTCTGGAATGCATACAACTTCACACCCATTCTTTCTTCTACACAGCATGCACTAAATACACTCTGCAGTGAGAACTTTTCAAGTGTGAAGGTCTCAGTCAGCATCCTGGAAGATCAAAATTTTGAATTCCAACTTAGTAACTGTAACCATGGCTGTGCACTCATGACTGAGATGTCCTTAGGTGCTGTAAAAATTCAAATTATCCACTGCAGCCCAAAACAGCATTCAAGTCATCGCAAAACAGAATGTGTTGTACTAAATGCATTCTAGCTAAGACTTTCTCAAAATTCACACAAACGCAAAATTTGGATCAATTGTGATCATCATCTAGATTCAAACGTAGCAATCATCCTCACCTGTGTGTCGTGATATTATGAAAAAGATGTTGGTACTGGGGTGCTGAGTCCTCTGGTCCATGCGGGGACGGATAGGAGACAACCATCATCACTGGGCGATTTGGAAACAGTTGCTTGGACTGGCGCAGGAAAGCCACACTGTCATTCGTCACCAGGTCAGGATAGTAGTCGCGAACATAGTCCAGGCCATGCTTGCGCTTGTGGCCGTTGACATTGACAGTGTAGTTGTAGAAGCGCGAGTTGCGGACTAGAGCGGCCCATTCCCGCCAGCCGGTTGGAATGTGGTTGCCATTGTATTCATTCAGGTACTTGCCAAAGTAGGCTACAGAGAGGAAGGAAAAAAAGAAAGTAAAAACCAGGGACCCCACAAGCAAGTAACTATTATTTGAGCAATTGTGTATAAAACAAACTGTTGCATGAAGGAAAAGTAAGTATATACTCTGTTTCAGTAGTTCCGTGCAGCCCTGTGAAAGCTACAGGATTCTTTAACCAATTAGGAGGGTGAACACGAACACATCTTAAAGGTGCTCTTCCACACCCTGTCATCTCCTAGCGAATAGCTCTGCAGCACAGGTGGCAGCAGCATCTATGAATACTGGAAATTTGAAAACTGGAAGAAATTTCAGGATACAGAGAAGAATGAGATGATGGTGCCATGTCTTGATCTCTCGGTTAACGTCCACTAGAACACGGTGCACGTGCTGATTTTTGTAAGTGCAGATAAGCAGGGTAATATCAGCAATATCGAAGATATAGTAAAAGCAGCGGAAGAATTCTATACTGACCTGTACCCAGAGGAGTCAGGATACCTCCATTAGAAACAGTAATGGACAGCATACAAAAACTCGTCCTATAACTAGCGATGAGGTCAGACGGGCCTTGCAAGACATGAAACGAGGAAGGGCGGCAGGAGAAGATGGAATAACAGTTGATTTAATCAAAGATGGAGGAGACATAATGCTTGGAAAACTGGAGGCTCTCTATACAGTGTCTCTTGACAGCAAGGGTCCCAGAAAACTGGAAGAATGCAAACATTATACTAATCCACAAAAAGGAAGACATTAAAGAATTGAGAAATTATAGGCCTATTAGCTTACTCCCAAGTATTATATAAAATATTTACCAAAATAATCTCTAACAGAATAAGGGCAACACTGGACTTTAGTCAACCAAGAGAACAGGCTGGCTTCAGGAAGGGATACTCTACAATAGATCACATCCATGTCATTAATCAGGTTATCCAGAAATCTGCACAGCACAATAAACCTCTTTATATGGCTTTCATAGATCACGAAAAGGCATTTGACTCGGTAGAGATACCAGCAGTCGTAGAGGCATTACGTAATCAAGGAGTACAGAACGCTTACGTAAATACCTTGGAAACTATCTACAGAGGTTCTACAGCTACTTTAACTCTACACAAGAAAAGGAAGATACCTATAAAGAAAGGGGTCAGACAGGGAGACACAATCTCTCCAATGCTATTCACTGCGTGCTTGGAAGAAGTATTCAAGCTATTCAACTGGGAAGGCTTAGAAGTAAGGATCAACGGCTAGTATCTCGGCAACCTTCGATTTGCCAATGACATTGTTCTATTCAGTAACAATGCAGACGAATTACAACAAATGATTAAGTACCTTAACAGAGCGAGTGTGGGTATAGGGTTGAAGATTAATATGCAGAAGGCAAAGGTAATGATGAACAACCGGGCAAGGGAACAAGAGTTCAAGATCGCCAGTCAACCACTAGAGTTTGTGACGGAGCATGTTTACAGAGATCAATTAATCAGAGGGAACCCTGATCATGAGAAGGAAATTCAAAGAAGAAAAAAATGGGTTGGATCACATACAGCAGACATGGTCAGCTCCTGACTGGAAGCTTACCATTATCATTGAAAAGGAAGGTGTACAATCAGGGCATTTTGCCAGTGCTGACATATGGGGCAGAGACTTGGAGACTGACAAAGAAGCTTGAGAACAAGTTAAGGACCACGCAAAGAACGATGGAACGAAGATTGTTAGGCATAACGTTAAGAGACAGAAAGAGAGCGGTTTGGATCAAAGAGCAAATGGGTATAGCCGATATTCTAATTGACATAAAGAGAAAAAAATGCAGCTGGGCAGGTCATGTAATGCGCCGGTTAGATTACCGTTGGACCATTAGGGTTACAGAATGGGTACCAAGTGAAGGGAAACGCAGGCCGAGGACGGCACAAGACAAGGTGGAGCGATGAAATTTAAAAATTCGCGGGCACTAGTTGGAATCGGCTGGTGCAGGACAAGGGTGATTGGAGATCGCAGGGAGAGGCCTTTGTCCATTTTCATATTCATGCACGTTTACCGCAAATCTTCCAAACTGTTCAAAGCGTGTTCAACGTAGGCTCATTCATTCTTCTTGCACAAAAGAGCAACTTCGAACGACGTCATACAAGCCAGTATGTGGACGCCATTGCTGCGAAGGACGAAGCACTCCTCAGAAAGATGCCCTTTATGGTGTTGTGGCTGTGCCAATTACAGGTATGAATTTAGAAACGGTCAAAGCAATTAATTGCTTGTGCTTTTTCAATAAAAACAATGTCTATATGGCAGCGCTGCATTAACTTTTTGTTCTTTGCATGTATTCATTCAAGTGGATAACTTTTTCAGTATCATAGAGCCTCAACAAAGATTTCATTTAAAAAAAAACAAAGCAAAACCGTGCAACGAATCACAGCTGCGTCCTACAGAGAAGCGTCCAAGTTTTTTTTTTCTATTTCGTTTTTTGGTGATATGTTTATATAACTGAATCGAGATAATAAATCGTCGTGTCACTGCTGTTGTACGGGTGGCTAGAGCTTAGTCAAGCTGCACAGATGCAGCTTTTTTCTCTGGCCCCCTATTTTCGCTGTAACAATGTATTGGCTGCGGCGAAAATAAAACTTGATTGATTGATTGATTGATTGATTGATTGATTGATTGATTGATTGATTGATAGCAACGTTTTTTTCCACTTGCGTTTTGTAGTAAACACTCTTGAGAATCTAGTGGATTTGAAGATTTTTATACTAAGAAGGAATATATTCTGCCTTCAGACAATCAGCCAATGTTCTCAGATGAAAGCACTGAAGATGAAAGTGGCATTGAAGACCTAACAGAAAATGGTTTATATAGTGACTGCCCACAGTATGACACCGGTTGGTGATTGTACAAGAGCTTCAGGAACACAGAAATCCTTCAGAAATAAAACTACTTAGTATACATTTTTCCACAGAATGGCTCTTTCTGGCATTCAAAACCCGCTGAAAATTTCCTGACCGAAATCACCGAGAAGTGCATAAAGCTCATGATTCCGAAGGCATAAAAGGTTTCAGCTGCTGTGGCTGCCAACATGCATCATGTACCACAAGCTGAACTTCTGCTCTTTCATGAGCAAATGAAATCATAGAAACAGGAATCAAGTTATAAGCTTGAAAACAAATGAGTGTATGAAGACAAAAAAGATGAAAAATACTTACAGGGGCAATGAAAAACAATAAGAGATGAAGGGAGTGTTGTAAGTGGTCATACAAACAAAAACCAGGAATGTTTTTACCAACAATAATTAGCAGCACTGTCAACATGAGTTAGTTGGCGAATTGTCTGCACATAGTTTAGCCAACATTAGTGAAATCGGAAGGTTAAGAATCCAGAGTACTGGTAGTTGCGATAGATGATAACTTGTACAATATACCGACGGAGATTTTTGAATAAAATGTTGCTTTGTGTAAAAGTGAAGTTAAATATGTGGGGTTGTGTGTTTCAAGTTTACAAACTGGCTATGAAAGGTGTTGGGGAGCAGGGAAGTTAAATAATTTTGACCACATGGGATTCTTTACCAAGCACCCACAGTTTGGTAACAGGAGCAGTGGCATGAGTATGCGAATTGGGAGATTATCTTGACCAAAGACTACAATGTGCAGTTGCATTTGTTTTGCAAGGCCGACCAGTTATAAAAGTGTTATTCATCAAGCGTTTCTTCTACAAGGAAGACGTAATGGAATCCATGCATTGATCCTGACACCTCTCCACAGCCACAGCACCATCAGTGGAACCAGCACTGTGCAGTAAATGTGGGGTGCAATGTGTTCTTCGTGTACAGTCAGCCACAAAATATTACGGGGCACGTGAGTGAGTGGCCACGCTCCACAAAGTGCCAGAGCAGCTGCAGTGGATCACAGCAAACCTACAGAGGTGCAGTGGTGCCTGGATGTACAAGTTCGTGTTGTCTGCTACTATAACATTTGCATATACCAATGTAAAAGCTTACTAGACTTGATGACACGGTGTACTGTGCTTGAGGTCATGAAAACACTGTCATTTCACATGGGGTGCACTCAAGCACAACTGGCTTGCTGCGACGTCAATATGCTTCTGAAAGCAAGGTTCACTTCTCAGCAACAAAATGCAGGCTTGATGAATTAATGCAGCAGACAACACTAAGCCATGCCTATAAGCATCACTGCACCTGCACATATTTGCTTTGATGCGCGACCGTGCTGGCTGCACTGACCCTCTGCAAAGCATGGCGATGCATTCAGATGGCCTGGAATATTTTATGGGCGATTGAACACCAGTGTTATACCTCTGCCACACGGGCACCTGCAATCTCCTTTTAACTTTTTTGTTGTTGTTGTTGTTGTTGTCTCGAGGGAGATGCACTCAGTGCCACATGGTCGCCCTTCCGCTGAGGGAGATTAAAGGAGCTTTTGGTCACGGGAGATCGGCGATCGCCCTCGGCAGCTGAAGGAAGTACTCTAGTGCCCATACTTCTTGCTGTAAAAGTGATAATTTAATTATTGTTTGCACTAAAAGTAAGGAAGCGTGTGTATAGAATGTTTCCATTGAATTAAATAAATGTACAAGAACAATTCAGCAACAGTTATGCTTGCTGCTGCACAATACTCTCGACTTAGGTCGCTTGGCAGCATGTTTTTCTCATCTTTCAGGGTGTTTACACGAACCAGACAGAATTGGGTTGAGGCGCCTTGTCGGGCTGGAATATGCCTCTCGAGTTCATGTAAACGCTAGCCGGTTGGATTGAACAAGCATTGAGACAGGCTGAGTTAGCCCGACCCATTTGCAGCGCAAATGTAAATGCAGATGGGTCCGGCCCGGCAGCACCGAGACTTGTGCGGGAACACTGGGTTGTCATGATTTATGCGGTGGCAGCGCGTATAGTATCAGGACAAGATCAAGACAAGGCACTGTACAGTGCAACCTCATCGTAGCGATAAGACCAATGAAATGGAACTGTTGCAGACAGCAGTGGGAACCGGAAGCCCGGTTCCAACACGTTCATGTCTCGGCTCGACGCTGTGTGCCATCGTTGTTGCGATTCGTCAGAAGCGAGTTCGTGTAAACACGGTAAAGTCTGGCTCGGTCAGCCCGAATAGCGACTCGACCCACTCCCATCGGGTTCATGTAAACATGACCTTTGCTGTGCTAGTCAAGCAGTGGTCGGTGTGGCCACTCATGACTGACACCGGCACAGTAGACAAAATAACAGAAAAGCTCAGGAGATCACCGTGCACAAAATGTTGCGTTTTAGTATATTTTGCAACAGTTCAGGTAGCAGAACCCAGAGCCAACTCGCCACGCCGCAAAGTAAAACGCAGATAAACACAAGGTGGCTAGCGTCGTCGTCAGAACTACTACGTTTAGCAAGCACACTTTTACATTTAACGAGGTGTATGTTTTTCGCATCAAATATATTGAATAATATTTTTATGATAAGAGCATCAATTATAATAGCTATGAGCGTAATTAGAAGTTACATTCTTGTACCTGTACAAAACTGAAACATTGCTGAGTGCGCCTCTGGTGCAGTGGCTACATTTAAAATATCCTTATTGGCCTTGTGACACGACCACAACTTCCTTGATGTCGAAATCACTTAGGAAGTCTCGCACTTCCTTATTCTAAAGGAGTTCATAGGTACCCATGTGACACTGGTATTAAGTGAGACTGCCACTATGGCCAAGTAATGATGGCATTCTGTTGCTAAGCCTAAAGTCGCTGGTTTGATTCCCTGCCCCAGCAACCATGTTCCATTGAAGGCAGGATGCGTACGTTAGTGCACTTAGATTTAGGTTCCCACTAAAAGTTCAAAACTAGTCTGCAGACTTCTACAATAGTCTCTGATGATGATGATCGATGGAACTTAAAGGGGCCCTGAACCACTTTTTATCGAAGTGAAAATAGGCTATTTCAGAAACACTTTGCAGGGAAAAGTACTTCAATGCGTTCAGTAGAAGTGGAGTTATTGGCAACCAAACATAGCCTCCACTGTGTTCCCATTCCTTCTTCACGCCTTGCACTGCGAAGGCTACGGTGCAGTGGGGAGTGCGGGAGCCTTCTAAATGTCACCGTGGTGCGAGTTTAAATTTCGCTTTGAATGTTAATGTAGATGCCACGATTTCCGCCTCTGGTGCCTACGACGTGTTAAACATAAACCAAACGCGGTTGTCATCAGCGAGCCGCAGTGCGGTTAGCCAGTGGACTCATGGCGGCACCCCATGGAGGCAGCGGTATCTATACCATATACAGCAAGACCTCGTTAATTCGAAGTCATCAAGGCCGCAAAATATCCTCTAATTAACGGGTTTTCGAATTAACCGAACACACGAACAAGAAATGCAACCCGGCAAAAAATTTCACTGCAGCAATGCGCTACCTTTATTCGGTGATCTTTGGATTACTTAATGTAAACAGAGATGCTGGTTTGCCGCGTCCTGTAATTCGAGGCTCCCAGGGTCATGTTTTCTAGTTTGCCAACTATGTGAAGCATTTCAGAATTTCCACCATAGCACTCAACCAAACTGCAGATAACGTTCAGCGATACGATAAC
The DNA here is from genome assembly GCF_038994185.2 of Dermacentor albipictus. NCBI lineage: Eukaryota > Metazoa > Arthropoda > Arachnida > Ixodida > Ixodidae > Dermacentor > Dermacentor albipictus. The sequence goes on along the minus strand of NC_091823.1, from coordinate 29,636,830 downwards.
TTCCCCCAGAGCGGGTGCTCGGGAGTGCTCGTTAGCGTCATCGTCGTCGCAGTATCCCACACTCTCCAACTCTGAGTAGCACATTTGCTGACCATTTTCAATGTTCAGATACTTGGCGAAGCCGACTGCACCGGATTCGCTATCCTCTGTGCAGAGTGCATTGATGCAGTTGCAATACATGGCTCTTACCACCACACACAAAGAAACGACGCAGACCGGCGTTACGCGCATACATGTCGCCGCAGGCGCGGCGAGAGAATGGGTGAACTGCAGCCAGTGGCAGTGGCACAGAACACTCGCTGACGCTGCAACCACTGCGACTGCGAGAAGCAAGTGGAGTGAGGGACGAGAGCATGTGACAAAAACGGGTATGCCTGCTGCGTTGCAGTGAAGCACGTCTTTTCGGCAGGCGCACGTTTCGGCAGTGCGCGGGGCATACCAAGGACTGATTTTTGCGCTAGCAGTACTACGGGTCGGGTGCTTCAACTATAAATAATCACGATTACTATGTGGCGTCGCCTTGCAGCTCCGAATGGTCGTCGTTTCGTCGGGCTTGCGGTGAAATGGGGATCGAGAATTGCCGCATAGCACCCGAAATCTTTGAAGTAACCGGGTTGGCCTTGGTCGCCAGTTCGAATTATCCGGTCAAATTTACATAGGAAAATATGGGACCACAGAAAACCTTTGAATTATCTCGGATTTTGAATTAACAGAGTTCGAATTAACCAGGTTTTACTGTAGCTGACCGCAGCTTCATGTCAGCTATCAGCCAGCAGCAGCAGTCTCAGGGATTGACAAAATGAAGCATCCAATGACAAAATAAAGCGTCCAGAAGAGAGTGAGGACAGGAACTTCTGCTGAAAAGAGGACGCTTAAAGGAAAGGTGACTTCGTGACCCGCTTGCGAGCTTTACGCATTACAAACAAAATTTAGCTTAAATGTTCACAGCAGCGTAAGCTACCCACGGACTATGTTATTTCACCAAGCCCGAGGGGTGGTTCAGGGCCCCTTTAATGGCACAAAGGATACTATGACCATACAGCATCAAAACTGTGGTAATTCGTCGGCTCAAGATAGTAATAATCAACAGATGGTCTGTGTATTAAAGTAGAACAAGAATGCCGGTGTATACTGATACATGAAAAGTAAAATAGAGCAAAAGAAATTTATGTGGATTTATGTGCCAGAACCACGATCTGATTATGACGCAGGCCGTAGTGGGGGACTCCAGATTAATTTTGACCACCTGGGGTTCTTTAACGTGCACGTAAATCTAAGTACACGGATGTCTTTGCATTTCACTCCCCCCGAAATGCGGCCGCTGTGGCTGGTATTTGATCCTGCGACCTCGTGTTTAGCAGCTCAACACCAAAGCCACTAAGCAACCATGGGAGGTCGAGCCCACAAGTCATGGCAACTTATTGGATAGGTTCTTTTCCATTATTCGATAAGCTGCTCTAGTCCTCTCGAAGTGCTGTGGGTGAATGAGACACTGTGAAGCCATATTCGAGCCAAGATGAATGCACCGTGCTGACCTGTTCGATAGCCTGCTGCACTCAGGTACGTAGCAAATGAGCGAGACTCGAACTCCTGCTGCCACTGGGGCGAGGAGCAGTTATCACTGTTCGTGAGCACATGATGGTTGTGAGCATAAAGGCCCGTGAGCATAGAGCTTCGTGAAGGGCAGCACATTGGAGTGGAAACGTAAGCCTGCGGGAAATGGGCGCCTCCCTCACCAAGAATCTGCAGTGTCTTTGGCATAAAGCCCATTGAACCTGTGATGAAAAGAGGAGGCAAGGAAGCTCATGTTATTTGGTGTGCAAACAATTAAACACAGAGACACAAGAAAATACAAACACACTGCAAGAGCACACACAAGCACCAACTGGCCCAAGCCAAGATACCGAGGGGGATAAATTTTGCTTCCAGTTCCCAGACGAAAATATTGTGGCATTAAGGCCGACACACCAACAAATGTACACAAGTTGCATGGCACAGCCACATATAGGAGCCAGTGAGCAACACTAGAAGTAATGAAACAGTGATTAACCGGGTGGAAATTTTCTTTTGCTGGAGAGAAGCAAAGTATACAATCCCCCACAAAAATTTTTATCTGAATGCGTAATGAAGCTTTCATGCATAAGCACTTCTGGGTTGGTATAGTGGAAGGATTCCTTTGAGCTAGGTCATGTTCATTTCCTATCGTCCACCACTTACTACCCACCTGAACACACCTCGTGTGGAGTGCCAGTCGGACCACCAACAAAGCACAGAAAGAAACAGCATTCAAATAAAATCGTTCCAGTATATCTCAGTCCTGCATTTTTGTATTACGGAACAGCTAGACTCCAACACTAAAGCAAGGTTTGCTTACCAAGCTCAATATCTTGGTCATCAGTCAAAATGAGTATGATGTTTGGCTTCTTCTCCCTGGGCAACAGACTTTGCTTGGGTGGCCGTTGATCTCGTTTACGTTGGGCTGGTGTTGTTGGCATGGTAAACGTCGTATCCCGCCACATAGATGAGGACTTGTCATAGGATGCTGCTGGTAAAATTTTCCCAGATGGTCCTACCTGTTCAGATGCCATCATTGGATCTTGGCCCTTGGAAGATTGCAAAGTGATTTTCTTTCCTAGTGATGCCCTCGTGAACAGGGAGATGAGGCAAAGGATGATCACTGTGGCCTCTTGTTTCGTCCATGGTATGTTCATAATTGGAAGCTGAAATGATCCCATTAAAAGTTTGTGCTCAGTTATTCTGAGCAGCGCGTTATTCGCACGCATACAACAGTGAAACGATGAACAGTACACAATTTTTTTATCCAAGACGGCAAACATGGGTCGCGCGTTTATTAGATCCCCAAACGCTCTTATGTATTATAATGTAGCGACAAGCGAGCAGATCCTACCCTTAATATAACCTGTACCTGCCAAAGTTTGAGCCACAAAAGTGCACATAACATTAAAAGCACGACCGATGCAGCTATTACACGGCACATGTAACGCTAGCTACAACCGAAACATGACACTAAAGTTTTCACGCGTTCGAGGAACATAGGCATTTCAACGGTCATCTAACATGTATTCCTTTACGAGCTGAATTCAACCACATATTTCGCCGTGGTTGGAACACCGGCAACTTGCACGCACTTGATAGCTCCTGCAGACACGCCTACGCAGTACCCGTGCGGACGGAAGAATGGGTCACGCGTAAGCAATCTGAAACATCTCGGTAAACGCTGAAAGCGAAGACTGACCAGTGAGGACTGACCAGCAGAGCCTTGCACAAGGAAGAATGGTTAGCAAAAAAGAGGCGGAAGTCATTCGGAAAAAGGGAACGGCTTGTGGGGAGGGCTGCCGCGTAGTAACTACTTCGAAAGCGCGCGAAGGGGCAAACTTCGCTAACGTATTTAGGGGCGACACGCTATCGCGTATTCATTATCATAAACAACAATCAACAATTCTTACAAAAGCCAATGAGCTTTTTCATTTTTTTTTCTTTTCTTTTTTTCACAACACGTCAACGTTGAAAACACAGTCGGGTGCCGTCTTTATGAGCAACAGTACCTTTACTTCATTTTCTTTTGGCAGATGTACACTTCAGTGATGTTTTCCGGCCAAACAGGGAAACGCATGTGGAAGTCAACAGTGAAAACACCTTTGTAACAAAGTATGAAATGCGACGGCATTTGGGTGGATATATAAATATTAAAAGGATTCGGCTGTCAGTTGTTTACTCACCCGGTCTAACAAAGGATGTGGACAGAAGAACAAGATTACTTTGCAAAGATTACAATTGCTGGAAAGATTAGCTATTCGTAATCTCTGACAAATTGCTTGTATTGCAACATCTTCACCTAAATAAGGAGAGGGCGGACCTCAATAATAACCGCAAAGCGTGGTCCAAAGTTAAGACCGCTCCATTCAATGAGTACACGCAAATACAACTCGGATGGTAGAGATGGGTAGAGACTTCCAAACTTTTGATCCTTAAGAAATCCTATTGGCTACTTGTAACTTGCCGCCATTGTTTGTTAGTTTCGTTTCCAAGAACAATGCTCGGAACTTTTCACTACGTAAATGCTGTGACTTAAAACTTAAAACAATAACCAAAATAAACATTGTAATATTTAAAGAACTGAAGAAGTGGTGGAAGCGGGAATAGACAGAAAGACAGGGAGGAGTAGATGGTGCCAACGCAAGAGCACATGCAACGTTTGTTTTCCTTTTAGAGAAATTAATTGCATGTCGCAAAGACAACCGTAGCTCATGACAACGCTGTCAAGAACTTTTTTCTTGCCGATGTAAAAACAAGACCACCTTAAATCGCTGTGATCTGTTCGTACAAATAAAAAGGGCGGCAGACTGACTGGGCAATATTAAGCACGATTGCCCGATATTCAAGTATATTGCACCCTTATCTAACTCTTAAAAAACGATCATTGTTTGTTTACAAGCACTAGCAAAGCAACATTGTGCAATCTGAGCACTTACGTATCACTGGTACAGTTTACACTGTTACATTAGCCCTATTGGCGGCGAGGAGTTACGGAGTCGCCCTCTATCGGAAGCGCCTCGCTGGCGTAGTATGAGGGATCACGTGGCGCGCTCCTCATAGGTTTTGCTGTCAGCGCTCACTGAAAACACCGCGCGCGAGCTCTCCCGGACATTTCTGTAAGTACTTTCGAAATGAGAGAAGTTTCTTACTGTCTAAATAATAATCTTGGGCAAACTGAAAGCACACAATCGTTTACAGCCGCTATCTCTTTACCGAATACGTACAGTGAACGCCACTGCGCGCGGTCGCCGCGATGGAGTCTCCCGAACCGGCTTCTTGCGTGAAAGGTAGGTAAACGCTGAGAGCAAACTATGTGAAATATATTCTTATAGTGTTTGTATAACTAAATGGAGCGTAATAGAATGAAGCCTCAATGCAGCGATCGCGCAGATTCTCAGCGACCGACTGCGCGTCTGCATGCTTGTCCGCGCACTGTTTCGCTTACTCCACGCGCGCATTTTCGCACCGTGCCATGAGCTTAAGGCCGCAGAATATGAGCATTTGACAGTATACAAGCAACCATTGTTGCGTGGGCGCTATCAGAGCTGTTCCAAAGTAATTTCATTGTACAGACTTCGACGCCTACGGGACCGTGATGTGCCGTCGCGACGATTCAATGTTTTTTTTCTAAATTCTTTGACCTTTCAATACTATTTCTCGAGTTGCGTCGCACTGTATGTTTATCGGCGTTCTCAGCGTGCAATTTCCCGCTGCTCCTCTTTTGTAATCCAGTGCATTAATTAATAACACAAACATGACCATATGCCATGCTTTCTTTAAATGTGCTTCTTACCGCTGCCTATCCACTCCACTGAACTTGCCAGTATCTATAGTATCGACAAGTTCATAGACTAAACCGTCATGACATTAGTCGGGCAGCGGACTCGGGCGAGCGTCTCAGTGCGCGTTTTCAGAACATCGCAGACCGGGCGCCGTAGCAGAAATCCTCCTCGCGTCTTTGCTTGCTGCATACCCGAGTTATAGCCGATGACTGTTTGCCGGTTTTATGTTTTACGAGCCAAGCTTCACACAGCTTCGTGTCCTGCGGCTACGTGCGAATAAGGCTGACACCGGCCTCCGTTACGTGCGTCCGGCCCTGCGGCACCGAGCAGTAGCCTACCATGTCGCGCGCCTTCAAAGGCAGCCATTACCTATTGTAGTGCTTTCAAGCGTTGTAAAGGAGACACTCGAAGCGGGAAAATTTCGCCTCTAAATGAAAACCGCAGCGTACGAGGGCGCGCCGAAGCTCGTTTTCAGCTCGCTTCGGCGCGCCCGAAGCAGCCGACGCGGCCGCTATGTCCACGTGATCCCTCCTAGCACGTCACGCCGACGGTGGCGCCAGCTTTTCCAGTGGTGGAGCTCGAGGCCAATAATCGCTGTGTTTACGTTATTTGCCGGGCATTCTACGCGACAGCTACCTTATCCATTTCGCGCACTCGTCTTGTCAGAAAGCCGCTTATGCACACTCATAGCCAACAACGTAAAAACACAGTCAACAATTTCTTGAAAACGTTTCAAGCAAAAAAAATTGCGCGGCAACTGCCGGTAAGAAGTTGCGTCAACGCTCGAGATTTCCAAATTTCGTAACATCAAACATGCGTCACTATTCGTCAAACGCGTAAACGCGTCACGCGCTACAAGAAGTAGTTCTAATAAAATTTGACGTATATAAGATTTTGAAAGTAATTTTCTCAATAAATATAACTGCTGAAACGTGTAAATTTTAAATTTAATTACATCATTATTACAATTAGATTTATAAAGGCTCAAAATTTCTTATTGACGTCATAGGTTCTTCCGGGGTGGGAACCATCGTGACACCTCCTCTTTTGTATCACTCCGCGTCTGCCTTCGCGTTGCACAATGGCGGAGCGTAAGTTGCCTGTCCATAGTTTGTAGCTGTTCCTGTGTGGGGTAGGCCGGCACGTTGGCCGTATCCGTCGGTTGGTCTCGGCACACCACGAAAAGGACGGCACATCGGAATATCGTACTAGCCATCTTATGCTGCTACCCTGCCAGGAAACAAAGATAATCAAGGTGCGTAATTTCTGCCTTCCTCCCTGGCACCGTCGAATAGTCGCAGTTGCTTTTTTTCCTATTGGCATAAGGTTTCCATAAGTCCGTTCGTCATGCGTTCAACGATTTTAACGCGTTATGCGATAACCAGTTTACTAACGCCTTACTTTCGGGCGAGGTGAACCAACCATATTTTGAACGTGCGCCTCGGGGAAAACATTGCGTTATTGATCGAAACAGATAGCGCTCAGCGTTGCTGCGTTCTATCGAGTCTTTCTCTCATCCTTGAAAACAAGCTCTCGTCCGGCGCACAAGGCTTCGCTTGGCGGTTGTTATTCAGTCTCTGTGCACGTTTGATGCCTTGTCTGCTGGCTGTGAACGGGATCGCCGTTTTTAGGTACATTTCGAGTTGGGTCCTCTTTTGTGTATGTTGACACGTGTGCCGCTTTGTAAACTGCGTGGTCCTGCTACGCGTGTACTTTCCTCAATCGCCGGGCTTTCTTTTTATTTTTTTGTATGTGCTACAATCTTCATATCCGCCTGTGTACACAACTTGCAGCGTACTTATCTATATTTTTTTCAATTCTTTTTATTGTTGCAGCTTGGAAGAAGTCGACACGTAGACGCCTAAAAACGACCATCGACGCGACCAACCGCACTTCACAAAACTAGTTCAAGGAGTCATTGTTCGCCGACGTGGGCGCGCTGTTGCCGCATCGGGACGCAAGTTGCTGCCCTTACGTCGACGCCGTCGGGGAGAGCAGCTGGAATTTTTCGCGCGGCGCAGCGCATATCGAAACCGCCGATTTTTCGCAACCGAAACGATGTATGTTACGACGTACTGAAACCAAGGCGCAAGGAAGCCAGTGCTGGTGGCCACGGATACGCAAGGCGTCGGCGGCGTTGGGATTAAAAGCGGACGTCGGCGGTCGTGTTTCGGATTCCCCCCCACCCTTCCCTGTGTGCCTACGTTCTGTGTGAAACCGCGCTAAACCGGTGAACCGACATGAGTGTGACGCGTCTCTCGGTGGATATTCAGGTGGCTCAGGAGAAAAGGCCGCAAAGCTTCGACAAGACCCCCGATGGCGCGTGCCTCGGTAGTGCCGGGGGCCTCAGCCCAAACCTTCAGCCTCCCACACCACCCGTGTTTCCTTGCAACAGGGAGCCCTATTCCGCCAGCCTCGTCGGCGGGCGGTACATCCTTCTGGACCAACTCGAGGGTAGTGCCATGTACAGAAGCATCAACGTACAAACGCAAGAGGAATTTTCCTGCAAGGTGAGCTTCGCTTTGCGTCACGCGCTTCTTTCGCTTTTCCTCACCCGACTTTTTTTTTTTTTTTAAATCTCGCCCTGCGCCTGCTTTCCGGCCCTGTGCGCGCTGTCGCCGTTTTTCCTGTTGATCAAACCGTTGAACGAAGCCCACACAGTTTTCCTTTATTTGCGCTGTGAAAATTTTCGCGAGCGCTTCTACGCACGAGGGGGCACGCTGCAACGGTACTAGTCGCTTACGCACCAATAAGTATGTGTTGCACCAGACAACGAGTGCTGTCGGCCCGCATTACGTTTTGCTTAGGAATAGTGCTGTCGATAGTTTCCGCCGTCGCCAGACACGACAAAAAAGCGTCGGTCGTCGGCGGACAGCACAGCGGCGCATGGCTCTATTGTCCAAAGAACGGGGGGTGGGGGGGGGGGCGCAGGGGCAGGCGACCTCGCCAGCGAGCGGCCACTTCCGCCTTCTTTTGGTTTTCTTTGGCGGCCCGAAAGAAAAAGAATTGACGAGTTGGCCTCTATGGCGGCGCCGCAACCCCTTTGAGGGGCAGGCAACAGGTTGTCGACCCGGCGCGCCGGGCCGCCCGGCCCGGCTATTTTCAGGGAACCCGCACCGTTGTTGTGCGTGCGGTGCCGTGCGCCATGGGCTAAAGGCTCAACCAGACGTACGCGTTCCAATGCGCCCGCACGCGCCGCACCACGCCTGGGCGCGTACGGCGTCAGGCGCGGAGGCTGTTTCGCGTGTAGGCGCGTGGCGGCGTGGAGACCTACAACCGCTAGGTTTTTCGCGCCCGCGCCGGAAGCTGCCGCTCGCGTCAGTAGCATGACGCACCTCACATGACCACGGCAAGCCAACGTCACTTCCGGAACGACTCTTCGCGCGACGTTCAGGCAAGCCAGGGTAGGGTGGCCAGAATGGGAGGTGTCAGCATCGGCTGGGCTGCGCCGCGTATGGCGGTGCGGCATTTTGTCATGACAGAGACAGGTGGCGCGCTCGTCGTCTCCGAGATGCCTAGCGTGATGTGTTTGAGCAATCTCTCCGGCTCCACGCGCGCGTCGTGAAGTTTGTGGTGAAGTTAGCTTCGCCTTCCCCGCTTTTATTGTGCTTTCTTGCAATATGTAACACACATGCTTAACATGGTCGTTAAGCGAAGGCTAGACTGCCTTGAACATGGCAAGCTAGCAACAATGCGCCGCCGCGGCGAGACGCGTGGCAACTCGTGCATCATTTGGGTGCGCGCCCTCTTCCTCCGTCGGGCGCGACGCGACGTCGAGTCAGTGCGGCGTGTGCGGACGCATTGGAACGCGTACGTCTGGTTGAGCCTTAAAAGACGCGCAAGCCAGGTCGTTTTGGGAAAGTTGCTCACCGCTCTGATTCATTTCGCGAGGACACTGTTGCTGCCGCGACGGTGTAAGCGCACCAGATAAATCGAGAGAGAGACCAGGCAGGGCCCTGGCCCGATTCCAGAGCTCGCAAAAGGCGGCTAAATGCGAACCGCAGTTGCACCCGGACTCTGACGTGGGCGCTGGTTTTCGGCCCCGGGCACTACTATATCGGGACAGGAAGAGCGCGCCGCCGCATTTCTTCTTTTTGTTTTGTCCCGTCAGCGCGGGGTCGCCTCTTGCATCCCGGGCTACCCAATCGTGCGCCGCGTGTTTACGCGCAGCATCCTGTCTTGCGGCAACCAGCGTTTTGACTCAGGCGTGCCTCTTCTCGTCGTTCGAGTTACTCATTGGGCCCCTGCCATTTCATGGCGCTGGAATGCCGCGCTGCACCCAGTCAGTCTAGAAACAAAGCGCGGCATTCGCTGCCGCGCCCGGAACTGAATCGCAGAACCCGTTACACCAGATCCAATCGAAAGCGGGTTTAATCCCGGACACAGCTGCCGCCGCTTGCTGTGCACGTTCTGGGAGTCGGTTTTTGCATAAGTTTTTGTCGCGACGCAGCTGGAAACGCTCACGAACCGGAATATTTCGTAAAGCGCCGACGCGGCGTTGCCAGTGGAAACGTGGCGTCGTCGTCGCGGACGGCCTTGCCCGGCTATTGCCCGGCTGTTCGCTTATGCTACCTTCAAGCAGGAAATAAATGAAGTTTGAAACCTGCGATGGACGCGTGCGTTGAGTCATGCGCGGTGGTGCAATCAATGTATCCACATATGCTGGGCACTCTTTTTTTTTCGCATCCGAATGTGTGCGCGCATGTGTTTGGCCTCTTGGCGAGGCAGACAAGGAAGAAAAGTCACTCCTAACAAGACTTTCCGTTTATAACGACGTTTGGCAGTTTCCCTCCCGCGCGCGCAGCAGCGGCATCATCCAGCGAAAATAAAAAGCGACGGGTATTGAATAAATGCAACAGGCGAGCAAAAATGAAAAAAAAAAAGAAAAACCCCACCCCAACTCGTCCCTCGCGCACCTTGCGTGCGCGTTGGCAGCGGACCGGTGCGCCTGAACCGAACACGTGTCCAAAGACCCCAGCGGAAACGCGTTGGCCGCAGGAGTTGCCCAAACGCGGCGGCTCGTTGGCTGTGGCGCGTTATTCCGTTGCAGCCGTGTGATGCAACCGCTTCCACCTATCGCCGCTATCGTTGCCGCTGCTAGCTACCTACCCTTCGGCGGCACGGCAGCCGCAGTATTCGGCCCACCGTGCGCGCAAGCGTCCGCTGCCGGAGTCCCCGGGTCCCCTCGAGTATCGGAAACGGGCGACGCTGTTTGTCGCAATGCGCCCCCCCCCCCCCCCCCCCCCTCTACGATGACCTTCGCTCGAGCACTGTCAGGCTAGCTACGCGGCACGGCGACGTTCTTACGACCTTGGGTTGACATGACCCGTCCGGCTAGATGGCTAGGGGGCAGCGATTCCCGGTGCACCCACATTTCATAGTTCGTTTTATGCCTGAAGTGCCTCCTGTACACTTTAATCTGCATTTATGTTTGCCTATCCCATCCCATAACCTTCAAATAAAAACGCTTGGCCTTTTATATGAGAAAATCTGGGTTTGCTTAACTCGCTATGCTGGTTCGAGTGTTTCTGTAGATCATTATCAAATGCACTTTTGTGCCCAATTCAGATGTCGCGAGCATGCCTTACAAGTTTCTTTTTTCTGTTTCTCTACACTTAATACCAAAGTAAAATCTCAATGGAACACTGAGAATTAAAAGCACATTTCCTGCCTTTATCAGACTTTTTTTTATTTCCCCTTTGCGAACATGCATAGCACAGATTTGTCTAGCCAAACTTTTCCTGCAGAATGATTAATGTCGATCCTTCCTTATTTGAGAACACATTTTTGTAAACTGTCAGTTTTTTTAATAGTTTGTCGTTCCATGAAATCGTTGTGCAATAGTTCAACCTTTTAAGAAGTCTAGGCAGCCAAGAGCAGGAGCATGTAAACATTTCTTGTGCTTACACAATGTATAGATAGCTTGCACATATGACGCAGCTCCTCACCGCATTGGGTCACAAACATGGCGCCAAGGATGACATCAGTGCAAGCCATCTATGTTGTGTTGCCCAGCTATGATTGTATTGCGCAAGCCTCTAGTTGGTTTCCACATCTTGGAAGCTGTTCCATGTTTGCTTAGCTGAGTGGGCTGCTTCTGACCAAAATGCCAATGTTACTGTTGGTCTTTAATTTTCTTCAAGGAGCTCACAAGATAGAAATAATTTTAAGTCTCCTGTTGCTTCCCAACTTCAGAAAAGGGCACTGTCATCCACTTTTTCATATGAAAACATATGTCTTCAGGAACTGCTCAAAGTTTCGTTTCGTAGGAAACAAGGGTTAAAGGAAACACTTCTGTGCCGTACCATTGTGTTGCGACTGCATGTGCAAAAACATACAGGATAGTTTACACTTTCTACGTCTGCAACTTGTGTCTGCCCCTTACTTATGCTGTTAGAGTGTTCTTTGTCTCCATGCTGTAGGCCTTATGCTTTGCAAACCCTTGTTGTGCTTTCAGGTGATCCCCATTGACAGGTGGCAGCAAGCTCTGGCAGCCCATTTACGCCTCGACGGCCATGACCATGTGAACCAGGTTGAAGAGGTGCTCCTAGGGGAGTCGAAGTGTTACGTCTTCTTCAAGCGGTCGTACGGTGACCTCCATTCGTATGTGCGCTCCAAGCGGCGGCTGCGGGAGTCTGAGGCGCTGAGCCTCTTTCGGCAGGTGGCATCAGCTGTCCACGCCTGCCATAATGCCGGAGTGGTCTTACGTGACCTCAAGCTCCGCAAGTTTGTCTTCGAGGACCCTGAACGGTTAGTGCCAAAAGCAACGCTTTTTTTATCTCCATTTTCAAGCTTTGTGCTTTCAGGCTGCCGACAGAACCTATAAGATTAAGAACTAGCTTTCTGTACGAAAAACTGGTGCTTTGCTCGTAGTGTGTGCTAACTGGTTCAGGTACCAGTTCCTTAGGCCTACCCTCAAGAAGCAATCAAGTCGTTGCTTTACAGGGCCTATGACAAGAGCATATATACAGCCTTTGTCAAAAGTATGCGGGCTACTTTCATGTGTTCATCGTGTTTGTCGTTGAGTTGTGTAATGCAGGCCTTGTGGTAGTCCCAGCACTTGAGACTTCCGAGGTGCTAGGATGAGGATCCTTTTCATTTCCCATGACGTCAGAACTTTCACCATACCACGGAAACTCCTTTAAATAGCCTTTAAGCAGCATGGTGGTTGCAGTTGACGTAGTCCTTTGCTTTGAGTTGTTGACAAATTCGACTTCACCCTGCCATATGCTAGCCGCCTGGTGAGCTCAGGTGGTAGAATGGCTGCCCCAAAAAGGCGGTAGCCCCGGGTTCGAGTCCCAGACGAGGACGAATTTTTATTCAACTGCGAGGCTTTTCCTTCGAGGAACCCGCATGGGTTTCCTTTGTAGCAATTGCTACCAACGGGTGGATGTCTGATTTTCCCTTTATAAATTACTTTTCTCCACCTTGCAGGTTTCCGCATAACTATTACGTCTAACACGTAGTCCGTATACTTTTGACGAAAGACCATACACTCTCTTCACCTCGGGTTAAACTGCGCTTTAGGGCTACTAGCTTTTCATGCCGATTTTTATACATCAATCAGTGAGCTGAAAAATGAGATGCTAAGGTGTGTTTCTTAACTTTCATAATTTCCTAGTTTCCACAAATTTCTTGCATTCAATAACCATTTTATCAAGTAGTAGTCTACTTAAAAGTGTGCAGCCCCTTTTCGTAAACACTTTTGTGCAATTAGGTTAGCAGCCCAATATGCAAAGCATTTGCATGCAAGAGCAGGCTTGATGGCTAGAACATTAGTTGTCGTATTGTCAGCTGTCAGTGCTCAGAAATGCATCGCCATACTGGCCAATAATGAACAGAATGTAGCAGCTGGTAGTTTTTGTGTACTGAGCTGCTGATAGGCTGAGCCGATCTAGAAATTTTGCAGGACTAAGTGGTGTTGGTGGAGAGTAGAAGTTGACAGCCTACGTTGCTACAAAGTAACACACTTCTTTTTATTATTAATATTGCACAGAACACGGATCAAGCTGGAGACATTGGAAGACGCTGTCGTCCTGGAAGACTTTGATGACGACCTGCTGAGTGACAAGCATGGCTGCCCAGCATATGTCAGCCCCGAGATTCTGAGCAGTTCAACAAGTGGACGCTACAGTGGTCGTGCGGCTGATTGCTGGAGCCTTGGGGTGATGCTGTACACGCTGCTCGTGGGTCGCTACCCATTTCACGACGGCGATCCCAGTATACTGTTTGCAAAGATTCGCCGGGGCCACTTCTCCGTGCCGGAGTCATTGAGTCCTCGAGCACGCTGCCTCGTGCGGTCGCTCCTTCGGCGCGACCCTTCCGAGCGCCTCACTGCCGATGAGCTGCTCTCCCACCCATGGTTCACATCGCCATCCCCGAACGGTGGCCTGCATCGCGATGGGTGCCTTATGCGGCTCGACGTGGACCAAACTGTGCCAACCTGTGGTGCACTCGACTGACGCTCGCACCGCCTAGTCGACTGCTGGCCGGGGATCTCACTGCCGTGCTGCATCTGGGGGGACGTCTCAACGAAACTGCTAGAAGCAGCATCAATTGCCGCTGACCATTCCTACCACCAGCACTATGATTGATGCACCTCGCAGCAGCTGCTGTTGTATTTTCGTTTCCCCCCTCCCCCATGAAACTGCCCAAGCTGCAGCTGTTAAGCTTTACCGGTGGCTCTTCCTAAGCACTTCCAAAGAGAGGCAACCAAGCTGCATCAAAGGCAGATGTTCACTTTTTTTTTTTTTTTTTGCTGCTATACCTGTAGCAGCAGCCTCGAGCTTCAAGTCGTTCACTGTACAGGCTATCTTCCCACTGTCCCATCTGTTGTTTCACTCGGTGAGGAGAAGCGCGTTTTCATTTATATAGTTATGTATCCATTCCGACACACAAGCCTTCATGCACCGACTTGGAGCAGGAGGAAAAAGCCAACACGAATTCAGGATCACGGCACCGTGCAATCGTGTGAGTGTCGGGGCAGACAGAAAGTACCAAGGACCGACTCTCCCATGCCTACGATCAATGCTGTTCAATGTGCAAAGTGACTGTTGTGTTTTTCTTTTTTTGTGGTCCCTCATCTTCCATGTCTCGTCTGTGACAACTAAATTTATTTAAGTATACTCAGGGGACTGGCAATCTCCTGTCAATTAAATACTTTCGTGTAACAGGCTTGTGCATCGAAGAAAGGGGCTCGGGTGTCTCAGTGGATGCAATGTGTAAGTGGTTCATTCTGGCCTGAAAGATGTGTAGTAGTTGGGATTCCATTGTGAATGTAAATAAACTCGGTACCTCTGTCACAAAGAAACATGTCTGAAAGTGTTTTTCTTTAGTAATTTCTGCGGTGATGTTCGACTGAAAAGCAAGCTTTTGCTGAGATACACAATTTCAGTATTCACTGCTGTAACTTGGTGGCAGCAACATCCTGCTGCTCATCTCATGGATGCCGGTTCAATTCCTGGAGGCGGTCTCACAGGGATGAAATGCAAAATTACTTATGTACTATGCTTTAAGTGCAGGCTGAAGATCCCCAGGTGATCTAAATTAATGCAGAGCCTTGCATTATGGCTTTTCATTGTGTTGCTTTAGTATGTTAACCTATCAATCAAGATTTCAAACTTATTTGGCTGTTGGATGGGCAAAACACGCAGCATGGGAGGTGTGAAATTTCACGCCAAGATTACTTGAAGAATATGGCGCCAGTGCCTGCAATACTGCTCAGTGCTTACACCAGCACAGTACGGACAGTGCATTACAAATTCGCATTAATATCGTCAGCTTGGCTTCAAAAGTCTGGCAGCAAGTTTGTATATGCAACCTATATTTAGCTAGATGTGCATCTCAAAGTGTCAATTACTAGAAAGTTATGTGGAAGGTTCGATTAGCCCGGAGAATCAAACTCGTAAATGCACTAAACTATCACGGCAGGTGTGTGGTGCAATTGAACCTTGGCCAAAAAAAGATGAAGGAAAGGGCTCCATTAGCACCGATGTGTAAAAATTCTGTGCTACCCAAGCTATTCTCTTTGTAACTGAATGATTGTGCCACATTTGCCTCTGGTAATATTCAAACTTCTTAGTGATGCCTCTATGGTATCGCAAGCAATTTCAGCCACTGAACAACGTTGCGAAAAAATGTGCTCTGCAACTGTAGTCCCTACAGGAAGGATAAGCCACACTTGCAAAGCTATCGTAAATCAGTACATAAAGCAAATGCCGCAGTAAAGAAAAGCTTAAATTTGAAGAACACATGCAACTGGTTTTGAGAAACTCAATGCCATAAAATGCACCATTCAACAGTCTTGGAACGAAATTGTGGGCAATGCCAAGATAATTGCAACAGCATAAAAGGCTGTATAGTCGGATACAACTTTAGAAAAAAGGGGAGGCCCCGCCCAGACGACCGAAGCGGCGAAGTCACCGGCCGTCCGGCGCATGACGTCTGTCCAGAATGCGCGCCCTTTGGTGCACCCGCCTCGGAGGAGTAAACGCCCCCTTTTTTCTAAAGTTGTATCCGACTATAGTTTCAAACGTAGCAACATGCATAACTAGTCTGCAATTTACTGCTCAAATTTGGTGCAGTTGTGCTGCTAAGTAAAAGATCAAAGGCTTGTTTCCTTTTCATGGTAGCTGCATTATACCGGGAGCAGGAATCAAACACTTGGATGCCATGCTTTGGGTGCAGGTCTCGAAATGCCTCGTCGTCCGAGTTGATCCAGAGCTCTCCATTGTGGCACATTGCATCACCTATGTTGCAGTTAACCGAATTCACTGCTGCCAAATACAGCAAATGAGCATTCATGCTTTTGAGAATTCTAAACAATATGCTGCTGCATTTCCTTTCCCATCTGTCCAGGGGCCAGGTGTTCCATCATTCTTTCCATTTTTATTTTTAATTTTTATAGCCCCGAGACTGCTAACCACCTAAGAACACAACGTTTTACATATTGTCATGGTACTATTCCTCAAGAGGAGCGTCCACAAAGACGATGCTTTTGATCTGGCATGCGTGCTCTGGACCATATGGTTCAGCGCTTGATCATCTTGTAAATGTTTTGTAAATTTGGTTTCTGTTGTGTCTGCCTCCATGTAACATCTAACGCAAGATGGAGCTACGCAGCAGCTGCCAAGTCGTCACTCTAGGCATGTTTACTGGCGGTGACACTGCATAAGTGGTGGCCGCCATGCCAAGCCATCATCTGGGCTTCATCCCATGATCATGGGACCTTTTTTGGCACTGATGGCAAAGACGTCGATGACTGGATTCGACTCTGAATGCAAAAGCACACATTACAGGTGGCGAACACCATATTTTATCTAAAGGGATTTGCAAAGGCCTGGTTCGATATGTACAACGAAGAGGTGCGCACAGGCTAGAGCATTTGTAAGACCAAATTTCGAGAGTTGTTTGGCCAACCTGCAGGCTGCCAGAGTGCCACCAAGAAAGAACTTGCCTCGTGTGTGCAGATGTCTACCGCGTACCTGACGTACATTCAGGATGCGCTGGTCCTTTGCCGAAAAGTTGACCCCAAGATGACAGAAGCAGATACGGTCGCGCACATACTGAAAGGGTTTGTGGACGATGCATTTAACCTGATCGTGTTTAAACACTCGACAGTCAGTGAGATTATTACTGAATGCCAACGATTTGAAGGTACAAAAGCCAACATATTATGCCCACCACTTCGCCTGCCTTTTGAACATGGCAGCCACATCAACATGCGAGGATGTTGATATGGCGCTTGAGCCTTCCAACATCGGAGGAATATCATGACACCAACTTCACTATACCAGTGGATACCCCCAGAAGGGTCAAACTATTACAAATAATTTTTTTAAAATCTGTGCTGATATTCTGATAGCAGAGCTTGAAGCCCAGATCTGACACCACGCTTTCAGACGTGCCCATTTAAGCCAGAGATGCTACTGCGGACCCTGTGTCTCACAGACCCTAAATTACAATATTTATTTTGCTTTCAATAAAGGCACATGAGAAACCTGCTCCATTCCTATAGTTAGTCGCTGCCTCACATGCCCCCATGTTGTCACTAATGGAAGAAATTGACGGAAACAAATTACAAAATGCTGCACCTGGTTTAGCGCCATGCAGATGTACCCAGAGATGAGGGTCACTTACCTGCTATTACAGACATTTGTTATTACAGACATTTGCACATCATGGATTACTAAATAGCCTGATCTCTCACACCGATTCTATTTACTGAAGAAGCAAGACCAACTAACAAATACCGAAAGGTATGAAAGACACAGTGTTGACTGGGAGGTATAACATTCTTTATCGCCAAGGTAAACTGCTCTGTGATGTAGAAGAAGACACATTTCTGTTCGTACACTATGCTTTGTCAGACATCTCTGCACAGATGAGCAACACACCAAGTATATTCGGTTGTACACTTTCAGCATCTTATTGCAGTTCCTATGGACATGAACGTTCCGAATGTGCCGCCGCCCTGTAGCATGACTTTGCCAACACTCTGGATCAGTTCTCGCCCCCTCAGGCCATATCTGAAAGCGATGCAAACAAGGTTTGAGAAGGCAATATAGGATATCACTAAAGGGAAATAAAAAGAAAGCGTCCACACTAGCAGAATATTCGTTCAGAATTATAAAAATTTTTTGAAGTTGATAAAATTAATGTCTATGTTCCTTTCTTGATTACTGTTACCATACTATGGAGTCAATGACAGTGCAACATCACTCATTTCACCCTATTCTCATGCCTCTGGCTGCTATATTTATGCAGCAGCAAAAAGATGTCAGGTTAAATGCTTGCTTAATTTCAAAGCACAATTTAACCTTCTCTATATCGACAACTAATTAAAGAAGCCAGAGCAGAAATAGCTATAATGTCACAGGGAGCTAGCGTGGAAGTCACACGATGCCGCCAACAAAAGTCACGTTTCTTTTGTGCGAGTGTGTGTTCTTGCACTTAATGACTTACATAGCCTTTGATTAGGCGTTAAATCAGACTATTAAATAAGGGTGAACGTCTGGTTTCACAACATCATTTTTGCACTGATTCACATAAAAAACGTTAAGCTACAATAAGCAGGCTGTCTTTGAACCATGGCAGTGTAAACAGCAATACTACAATTTCGGTTGAAGGTGACGCCTAATGTAGCTGTGATTACAGTACTAATGTCTATGATAACATGCAAATTCCATTGAAAAGACCCCGACCAGGACGAATTTTTCTTCAGCTGCGAGGCTTTTCTTTCGAGGAACCCGCATGGGTTTCCTTTGTAGCAACTAGTATGATTGGGTGGACGTCTCATCTTCCCTTTGTTAACATGAAATTTATCCCTACATCAGGAAGGAGTGGAAGAAAATTAAGAAAAAAAAGGAAAGTGCGATAAGAATTCTGATCGTGCAGTTTAATTTGCCACAAATCACCATTCGGGTTGACTGAGCAGAAGGGATGGCGTGGTTCAGAATAAGTTACTGCGCCACGCTGTAGATAGTTCTCTCACTTTGGACAGAATGTAAGCATCGGGTTAACTTATGACACACCTCACACGAGCGCAGTGAAACTAACCGTTTCAATACGTGAGCGGCTTTGAAGGTCTCCTCACCTGAGAGCGGAGAAACCTCCAAAAAGCGCTCCTGATGCCATGCCTACGCAGAAACCAATTGTGAAGCCCATTTTCACGCGATCCCAGCAGCTGGGACCTCGTTGGTAGGCGCCTTGCACCGGCACGGGCATTGTGTTGCTGCAAGAAACATCTGTTTTGTTATTTCACCCAATCAAGGTTTCGCCGAGTCGCTCACTGCACAGCATAATTTGTTATAAAGCCCTTGTCAGAAAGCGTGAACACATGACGCCGACTTACAAAAAAATGTCGCTTCGATTGATGCGGATACAGAGCCATGCAAATATGCGACACTCCCAAAACTGTACACCGACCCAGGTAAAGCTAAACTGGCTTCCGGAAAACATATAATTTGTAACTAGAACATACAATTCTGATGCTACAGTTCGACTATTCTCACGATCGACCAAAAGTAGCGATCCAGATAAGATTAAGGGCAGCATAAAAACCGGGTTGTCCCGCAAGCACGCGGCTTAAGATGCAGATGAAGTTCTCGTCACTTTACCACATATCGGCAGTTACGAAAACCAATAACAATGCATATTTACGATACAAGGCCAGATGACTAATACATACCCAGGAAAGTGGCTGCTGAAGGTCCACTACAGCACAGAAAATATTAAAGAAACGAAGTTTTTTCAACCAACAATGTATACACAGTCGGCCATAGCGTGATGTCTTCTGCGATAGCGATATACTCCGAAAAAAGTAACCATGAAG
Organism: Dermacentor albipictus; assembly: GCF_038994185.2. Taxonomy (NCBI): domain Eukaryota; kingdom Metazoa; phylum Arthropoda; class Arachnida; order Ixodida; family Ixodidae; genus Dermacentor; species Dermacentor albipictus. The sequence continues at coordinate 29,617,159 of NC_091823.1, read as the reverse complement.
TAAAATCATATCTGCACTTAAGAAATGGTATTTAGAAAGAAAATTATTAATCAGAAATACGAGTTACAAAAATGCACAATAAAAATTACAAACACGCAATGCGAAAAATATATACTTTGAAATTCCTCTTTTTGAGCTAAGGTAGTGGTTGGCTCAGTGGTCTAGGGGTATGATTCTCGCTTCGGGTGCGAGAGGTCCCGGGTTCAAATCCCGGCTGAGCCCACTTTTTTTTTTTAATTCAGCGTAAAAGCGTTTTTTTTTTTTTCTTGCACTTCGGGTCGTTAACGCTTCCGTGTCAACCAGTAGATGCTTAAACTAGCTTAAACGGAACAAGCAACAGGGTCAGAGCAACAATTCCGCCTTGCTTTTTTTTTTTTCTACTGCCACCTTAGACTGTGCATAACATATCGCCTGCTCACTACACTCACTTATTCAGCGAGATGAGTTTTACTTTGGCATGAAACACGTGCCCTCAGCCACGTGAAAAATCAAAGTGTGATCACAAAGCAACCACGCTTCATCTACCCTCCAGACAGTTTCGCAAGAGCACCTGTTGCGTGCCCACCCCAGCCAGCCTATTAAAGGGCGGCTCGCGAGACGCCTGCCGGCGGGACAGATGCGGCGCAAAAGTGGACGCGGTATCCCATTGCAGCTGGCGCGATTCGATCGAATCAGCAGAGAATTCCGACGGGCCTGATCGGTGCGCAACCACGTCCAGCGGGAAGAGAGCCGGGCGGCGGCGTTGTTGCGTCGTCGTCTTCGGAAAATGTTTCGTCACCGCGCAGACGGCTGCGGCAGCGAGCTCCGCTTGCACAAGCGAGCTGCAACGGCTTCTCTTTCGCTTGCTTTCGCCGTGTTTTTCAAGGGAACCAACCGTTCGAGCTATTTCATCGCCGCTCAAGCTGCCCAGGCGAGGCCGAGGCGTTGGTTCATGATGCAATCCGGCCGCTGTGCGCAGCAGCGCCGTCGCTTCTCGCCACGTATACGCACACATCGCAGTCCCAAGAAAGGACAGGCAAGCCAGCGATGAGATTCGCGCATGGATTCGCGCTTCCCCTCCTCCTTCTCTCCATCTCTCTCTCTCATTGGCGTGGTGAAATCGGCGCTTGCAGTGGACGTGAGGTTGTCGCGCCTTGTTAGCTGTGGTCGCGCGGATCGCGACAATTATTGCCTTCGTGGGACTCGCAGCAGAAGCTGATGTGCATGCGCATGGATCTTCATATATCCTTTCTTTGTTAGTTTTAAACCAAGCAGTGGTGACGCGCTAAAACTTGCGGGCGACTTTTCCGCGCGACCCCAAAAGCAGGCTCGAACGCGCGTCATAGTTGAAATTTCTTTCTCTATGCGCGCGTCTTGAAATCTCGCTCGACGAACTAAACGGCGTAATAGCCACTACAAGTCGCTGACCGGAGCGAGCAGCCTGATAGCGCGCTCACGTTTCACAATCGAGATGGCTTTTGGTAGCAACTGCTTCGGGGTTTCGAGCAACGAACCAGATACGAGAACGAACAAGCAAAAGTAAAAAAAAAATGTACGTGGTGGGGTGGAGGGGGCAAGGTTGGCAGGGGTGCACCAGAAACGAGCGTTGCGTCCCCTGGAAGGCAGGCGGCCATCTTTCGCAACTTTGCGTCGTCTGTGATGTCATTAAACCCAGACACATGACGACACGTGCCTACATTGGGCCCCGTGCTCGACGCAGTGCGTTAAGCCACACACACGGCCTTTCCCGCACAAATAGCGTTTCTGGGAGTTCTCTGGCGGAATAATGTTCATTTTGCTACCCCTGTTAGCACACTGCCTCGGTGACTTTACCGTCTATCTGTGGACTCTCATAAGCAACACTAAATAAGCTAAGATATGCAGTCTTTCGAAATTCTGTTTATCGTTCACTTGGCAGAGCAATGTCGTTGCGGGGGCGCTAGGTTAGAAGTGTGTCGATCAGCCGACGTTCTTGCCATAGTTTCGATATTTCTCCAACACGATGGAAAACAACAGATATGCAGTGGACAGTTAAAACGTCTGGCCTCATATAATCCTTCTAACCTATTTGTCCATGTGGCAACTCTATTATAGCCACACAAGCCTGAAAGGGGCTGCGGCCAGCTCGAACTTGATGAAAATCAACGCTATATATCGAAAGAACTAATAAGCCCCATATCCAATAATCCCATCTGAACATGATTATATGAACGTATGGTGATCCCCATCCCACATAAAAACCTATATGTTCCAATATATCATACAGGGGCACGCCCCACGTGATATATGGGAACTAAACATGGGTTTTTGCGTATGGGATCCCCATACGTTGATTCATATGGGACTTGCCTCATGTGATAGATGGGAATATACATGTACTTTACGAGACCCCTGCATCTCCACATGGGAAAATAAAGCATCCCTCTAAACGCGATTTACAATTGCATTATGAGTGAGTGAGTAAAACTTCAGTTTTCTTTTGTGTGCACGCGTGCGCTCCTAATGACTCACCATACCACAAGAAAGGGACCAAGCCCAATCAAGAGTTGACGCCACAGACGTCGCACCGTCGCCTCCGTTCCCGCGGACTGTCACCAACGCCCGTGTTCACAGATGGAGGGCCGAATTTAAATAAATGTTTCTCTCTCTCTCCTTTCGCAGGAACCTTTGCTGCAGAAGCAGGCATGTTGCTTTTGAAATCTTTTCACAATAGACTTCGATGAAGAACTCGAATTAATACTGTATGTAAGAACATTAAGTGAGCCTAAACCGGTGAGGCATCCTTTAACTACCCTATGTCTATGTTTCACACATGCAGAGTTACAGGCGGCCCTCGCTAGGCTAACACGCAATACAAGCCCGGGCAAACACAGTGTCGCCAACAAGCATCTTCGACAGCTAGCCCCCCCTCCCCCGCCCGCACGTTGACGGCTCTCCTTCGGTACTATAGCGACTGCTGGATTAAGGGCGAGCTATCAACAGCCTGGAAACACTCGGAGGTGTCCGCGGTGCCCAGACCTAACAACCTGATATTCATCGCGAATCTCCACCCATTTCCTTTACGTCCTGCGCCAGGAAACTAATGAACGCATGGTCAACAAGCGGCTCACCACACGTCTATAGAAGGAAACGACCGCTATCTGAACATCATATTCGGCTTCCGCCAGATGTTCTCCCCACAGGGCGTCCCAAGATAAAGGAAGATATTCTTGACAATTTGAGCAAATACATCAAGTCATCCATTCTAGCTCTAGACGTAAAGGGCGCCTTAGATAACGTGAGTCGTGAAGCCATTCCCCGTAACCTAGAAGATACCGGCTGCGGCTTTATAACTTACGCTTACATGCGCGCTTTCCACGCCAACCGTACGGCCACGGTAGGGATCGCCAACATCCGGAGCAAGACATTTCACCTACCTAAAAGGGCACGCCGCAAGGTTTGGTAGTCTCGCCACTCCTTTTAAACGCGGCCTTCCTCAAACTTCAAGCCTTTTAGACACCGTCCCAGGTGTACAGGGGCGTAGCCAGGTGGGGGGGGGGGGCGCTTATGGGGCTTCAGCCCCTCCCCCCCCCCGGAATTTTTTCGTGCTGTACATGCACGGCTGACCAAAGCAACCTCCGGCGCCGGAAATCATTCTGGATTTTGTCTAAAATGCCCTTTCCACGCTCGAAAAGACATTTCACCGCGAACATTGCCAACTCGGCCTGGATTTCGCGGCAACGCCTGTGCACCGGGAGTTACATAACGCAAGGAGCCCCATCCGAGCCCCAAATTTCAAGGGCGTTTTGATGGCGACCGGACTCACCGCGGCATGTCGCGGAGGCCGCGGAATCTACGGAGCGCATGTATGTCAATTCCGAAACTTTATAGGTATAAATTCTCATAAACTTTTGATGCGAAATGTGCATTGACATTTCCGAAGTTGTGCTTCAGATTTTCGATCGCGGAACTTTGTGGATTTAATGTAGTGATAAACATTTGACGCCAAAGGTGCATTGGCTTTTCTAAAGTCTTACATCGGAACATACAACGAGACAAGCCTAATCCACACACTATCAAGCAAGATAAACCAATAAAGAATCAATCAATAAATCAATCAATCATGTTAACAAAGCACGGAGCGAGGTCCGATGAGACGAAGCGTTGTGGTGGTTCGTTCGTGCCGTCATGTCACATAAAAAATATCAACATTTTTTTTTTCACCTACGCCAAAGCATCCATGTCAAGACACTAAAGCCAGCCAAGGTAACTACGTTCCTATTTATTTTTTTTTTACTTTGAGGGGGAGGTGGAATGGGTGAGCCGACGATGGTGGCTAAGTTTCGTGTGCGTAAAGGAGAAAAGCGGGAAGCAAGCGCACCGCCTTACGTCGCGCGCGATACATAGGGGAGAGTAGATGGAATGGGGACGGGATCTAGGATTTTGTGAATCTGTGATTGCGCAACATGTTCATTTTCCTTGTCTGATGCATTATATACAGTGACTTTTTCTTAGATAGGTAGATTTATTGGATACTTATGCGTGTACTTAAATATCTTGTTTCCAGGTTTTGTGTATACGTGCAGTGAACTGTGTTTCTAGTGCCACTTTTCTGCCCTTTATCAAGCTGTATCTTCGCATTTGTACATATATTCAATTGTATCTTCGCATTTATAATGTACGAGGGCGAGTGAAATCAAAGCCTTCCCACATCGCGCAATAATGGTTCGGTTCATTATCTGCGAGGCATGCGCGTAGCACACGGGCATCTCTCATTTACAAAAGTGACACGCAGGCGTGGGGATAAATGTTCTTTAATGCTCTCATACACTGGGTTGAACATGGTTGCGTGACGTAATGGATGCTCCAGAAGTTGAGCAGCGTGGTGCCGCGAGGTTTTTGGCAGCTGAAGGTGTTTCCCAAAAGGAAATTAGTCACCGTATGGCTGCCGTGTTCGTTGAGCATTTCATTTCATTGGCCACTGTAAAGCGTTGGAGTAAACGGTTCAAAGAAGGACGTGAAAGTTGCAAAGACGATCGAAGACCGGGCCAAAGCCATCTTGCAATCACCCCCAACAAAATTCCAAAGCTTGATGACCCGATGAGACAAGAACGGAGGATAAGCATCGATGAACTGGCAGAGCGTGTGGACATCAGTCACGGTTCGGTTCACGCCATAATTCATGAACATCTCGGTTATCGGCTCTTGTGTGCGCAATGGATGCCCAATATTTCGACCCACCGCCAGAAGACGGAGAAGTTGGGCGCTGCCTTGACTCATCTTATCCGGTATCATAATGAGAGTGACGACTTCTTGTCTGCGACTGTGATCGCGGACAAACTATGGTGCCACTACTACGAGCCTGAAACACGACGGCAAAGCTTACAATGGAAACATTCGAACACCCCCAGAGAACGCAAAAGCCGTCATTACCGCCGGAAAGGTGTTGTTGAGGAGTTCCTTTTTCAATCATCAGGGGCAATTACTGATAGAATTTGCTAAATCTTGAAGGTCTATCAATTATTTCCGATATTGTGAAACGACGGATCGGCTGCGAGTCTCAATCAAGAACAAACGACGTGGAAAATTGACGAATGGGGTCATCTTGTTCCACGACAATGCCCGTCCCAACGTCGCTGATGTGGTTAATATAAAAGTGGCAAAGTTCAAGTGGGAAACGCTGTAACATTCGCCACATGGCTCAGACCTGTCGCCTTGCGACTTCCACATGTTGGGGCAGCTGAAAAAAACAGCTCAAGGCAACCAGATTCGTGTCGGACTATGACGTGAAAGTGTCAGTTGCAGGCTTTTTGAAGCAGCAACCCAAGGAGCTTTGTGAGACGGGAATCACGCGACTCTCAATGGGAGTCAATGGGAGAAATGTCTAAATGCTCATGAAGCCTACCTTTAAATAAAGTAGCCCATTGTCATGTATTCCCACTGGCTAATTTTGATTTGACTCGCCCTCGTATATTTTGCAGAAATCCCGCTTTTTATACGGGCTCTCTGTTGCGGCTATAATTTCAATGCATTTACTCACGACACACGACCGGACACACGACTGCTCCTGCGTAATAGATTCGAACAAATGACGGCGTCATTGAGATTTTTCACTGGCCGTTGCATATGTACAAGAATGTGAACAAGGTTATTGAATGACAAAGTTTCCTTAACACATTTGTCATCCACTTGTTCATTTCATGGCCTTTACATTTTTCATATCAGCGGAATGCACTGCTTTGCTGGTTTCGAACTGATACAGTTCTGAAGTTCGTGTGATATTCTCTCATTAGATAGGCAAAAAATATGGAAGCGTTGACGTCAGATATTCTGGGCGCAATTTTTCGCATATACGAGAACATTCTTTTATGAAAAAATACATATTTTACTTGTTTTGACAGTGTGTAGCGTTCAAGAATTCGTTTGCAGCATCTTTGGCAGTGACAATGCAGTTATTATTCATGTATTTGAAACCTCGACAAATTGTTTAAGAGGAAGCTTTAGCTCGGGCCTAACTCCGACGCGGCCTATTCAAGTACATGTAAAACGCAGAAACACTTTTCTGAGATAACTCCTCGATCGCTTTTCTTGAAATTTGTTGCACTTGAGATAGAAAGTTAAATTCTAGCGTGTGCTGGAAGCGGAATTACGATTTAGGATCTCAATTTTGTTTAAATGTCTAGAAAAATACGAAATTGTGAAAAAAAAAGAAGCACGAAGTTTAAAGCTAATAGCTCTGCATCAAGAAGAGATATCGCGGTTCTGTAAACGGCATCTATTATAACAGTCAAAGCGGATAAATTTGATATGTCAATTTGTATCTTACGTGAACTGGTTGCGTTATGTACAAGGGTTCTGCAAAAGCCGTATTTCCATAATACTAAAGTTTTTGAGATTCATGTGTAACATGCCAATTTTGTCCGCTGTAGACGTACTATTAGATGCAATTCACAGAATTGCGATGTTATTTTCATTGTTGAGTTACAGAGTGTTAAACTTGATAGCTTCGTTTTCTGAAAATTAGTGATTTTCTTTCCAATTTTTTAATAAAGAACTGACAACCTAAATGAAAGAAATCGAAACGAAAAGTGAGTAGAATTTCAGTATTTATTTTAAATGCAACAAATCTAGTCAAATTTGGGGTAGTGGTTGCCGAGAAAAACGTATTTACATGTAGATGAGCACCCAAGCTAAAGCTCCTTGAGGAGGAGGCCGAGCTGCAATGTGAGCCCCCCAACCGAACGAAATTTCTGGCTACGCCACTGCAGGTGTATGCCGCGCTCTATATACAGATGACATCACACTGTGCACGAGAGGCGCGAGCACGGGCGAACAGGAGGATAATAATAATTATTATTATGGGGTTTTACGTGCCAAAACCACTTTCTGATTATGAGGCACGCCGTAGTGGAGGACTCCGGAAATTTCGACCACCAGGGGTTCTTTAACGTGCACCTAAATCTAAGTACATGGGTGTTTTCGCATTTCGCCCCCATCGAAATGCGGCCGCCGTGGCCGGGATTCGATCCCACGACCTCGTGCTTAGCAGCCCGACACCATAGCCACTGAGCAACCACGGCGGGTGAACAGGAGGATCGTCTTCAGGAGGCGATCAACATCATCGAATGCTACCTCAACACCTGCGGGCTCCCCTGTGCCCCGGATAAATCAGAAATGCTAGTGCTCCGGGCAGGCACCCGGGGCAGACCCCCAAGGCACGACGCACCGGATACAGAAGTCATTCTACAGGGAGTCCCAATACCGAAGGTCAATTGGCTTGCTTCGAATCTTTGGACTCCGTATGCACAAGGAAGGGTCCGGCTCCGCCACACTCTCCAAGCTACAGAACACCCCGACACAGCTTACTCATCTCATACGACGGGTAGCCAATCGCTGCAATGGCCTCGCACGACACCTTGCGAATGGTACAAGCCCTCCTTTACAGCCACGTTACATACGGAACGCCTTACCTCAACCTTGAAACAGTGGAAAGACACAAGCTAAACCTTCTAATACGAAAGGCAAAGAAGCTAAATAGGTGAATAGGTGGCTACGAATCGGCAGACGAGCGTCATCAAGCTTGCACAAAATTTTTGGGCAGGCACAGCCGTTATGATCCGGCCATTCAGCCTTTTCATTTCCGGCGATCCCTTTGTGTGAAGGTTCCACTGGGCGATGAGAGATACCCCACGTGATGCAATTTTGTTCGTAGCGTCAGTAATGCTGCACATAAATGGACACTCAGTTTAACTGCTTTGTAATCTGCTAAGGACAGCGCGGGCTATGACACCTGTGGGAAGATCCAAAAGACGCATGACGATCTTTACCTAATAGGCTACTTCCGCAGGCTTCGCAATACGCCGGTCGCGAGGACGATATGATGCACACACGGAACAGGTTTGATTATGAGCCATACACTGCTAAGTTATTTAAAAGAATAAGAAGAGAGAGAGAAATAGGGTGGTGCTCTGCAGTATGGCATAGCACCTTCTTTTCTTTGAATCACGGTAATGCAATAACGGCTAAGGAGAAACAGCGGATGGTCAGCCTCGAGGTGTTTTATAGTCATGTGGCGAAATGAAGGGATGTTCCACTTATAATATTAACGTAAGTTTGGCCATATTGGTGTTCCATTACTGCATCTATATTGCACGACACCACACAAGGACCTAGTGAAAACCGAGGAAGACAGCGCCTGTCTACGTCGGTTTTCACTCCGTACTTGTGTGTGCGCTATAGATGCAGTTATAATATTATCTTTGCGGAAAGTCGTCATTACGCAGAGCACGCTGTAAAACCCATGGATTTCATGGTGGGTTCGGGGATGAATATCTCAAAACTTGGATGGCAGCAGTAGGACTCCTGCAAAGTGGAGGCACGTATTGAACGGCTTTAATTCGGCATAGTTGCTGTTAATAAAGTGAACAAAAAAGAGAAATGTTTTTGGTGAAAACTAAAAAGCTAGCTTGCGATTGTCGCGTGATTCTGAAGTCCATGAACTGACGCCAGTAGCGCGCCTTCGATCACATGACCTCTTTTTATCTCTGCCGCAGCATTTCTTCCTCTAAATTATTTATTCAAAGAATTGCTTGGAATATTCGCTGACGCCCACTGTGTAGATGTCGGGCCCAGCTTCCCTTCGTTCCATGTCGTTGTTGTTCAGCGGTCCAACAATCCACATCTGTGAGAGGCCAACGACGCAGGTCGCGAGAATTTCCTGCACTCACATGAGGCCAACAAGGAAATCCTTGTTACTCGACACGGTTCGCGTGAAGTGAAGTGCGACATTTTGCGGCCCGAAGGGCGTCTTTCTGCGCCGCGAATTTAAACCGCAAAGGCGACGCCTTGTGCAAACCACATGCGCAAGCCGCCTGCTGAACGCTTTTGACGCAGGCGTTGACATTGAAAAAACGCTTCTCCTCGCTGTCGCTAAGGGGATACAGCACTCGCTGTCGATATTTTGCGGCTGTAAAGAATCTATCCTTACTGAGATGCATATGACAATCAATAACGACGGTATGTGGCGCGCTAAAAGGTCGAAATCTTCAGTCTCAACAGCGTGACTGAGCGCACCATCGCGGGAAAAAATTCCTTGCGCCTACGTAGCTGCTTCTCCGTAAAAGGGCACTGATATACGCACACATGCGAGTTCGGATGTCGTCGTCCTTGCAGATGCTTTCTGCGTTTGTGTTGTCTGCTTCATGAACGGTGAGCCTTGCAGAAGTGCTGTAGAAGATAGAAACAGACGACACAAAGCGTTTCGTTTGTCATCTGTCACCCGCGCGGCCTATCCATACAGGACGCACTGCGTTCCGAGCTTCGCATGTGCGTTTTCGTTAGTCATTGAGATAACGTGCTTTTAGCATACAATGCTAAATGGTCTACCAATAGAGTTTCTTATTGGAGTTACCAGGGGGAACTCTGGCGCTAGTGTCTATGGGAGCTGCAAGCATGGTGGTTCAGTCAGCATGGGAATCATGGAGGAAGTCAGGAGAGATCATGAGGTCACGTAACCAGCCTTGATAAGCCTCCGTGAAGCCAGTCCCTTTGCTCAGTGGCGGCCCAAAACGTGACCTCTTGCTTCGAGATCACGGATCAAGAATCGAGATTTGCTGAGACATTTGGTTCCCAGTAGCTGTGCCAGTAGCTTTTATTCGGTGAGCGTTTGTTCGGCTGCCCTACCGTGGTTCTGCCTGCAGAGCAGGAACACTAAAACGAGTTAGTAAGATCATGATGAGGGCTATTGTTTGTTCATATATACAACTGAGGTTGAACCGCGAATAAAACAAGGACACGAGGAAACAAATACCGCAGCGCTTGTCTGTGGTATTTGTTTCCTCGTGTCCTTGTTTTATTCGCGCTGTTCAACCTCAGTACTAAAATCAGCCGCGCGCTTCGACATGCGATCACTTGTTGGGCCGACAGGAATGGCTTCAATCGCGTTGCGCGATGCTCCGTCCTAACTTTTATCCTTCCTCCATGATGGGGATGTTGGTAAAGTGTCTATGACTAGTTATAGCCACCCTGATGATGGTTAATTCATGTATTTGCCGAAAGTTCGTGCTTCTGGCTTCAAATGGCTTTGTGATTTTGTAAATTGATCGTTTTCAACAAAATATTTCACCACCATTCGCCACCATTCGCATGTGCGTTGGTTCTTATTGCCTTGTTCGTTTAGAAAATAGGAGGGCTTGGAAATTTAGGCCAACGAGACAGATAAAGCGTAGTAAGTAAAGCCACAAAAACACCTGAAGGCATAATCACGAAGATGAGACAAATCCACGTGGTATCTGACATCGACCACATGGTAGATGAACGATCGCAGCGCCAGAATTACCCCTAGTGATTTTCGGAAGAAAATGTATGGGGCTGCGTGCCGCCGCTGCTGATTCTCGCTCTGCAATTGTCTTTGATGTCCTGCTTGCATACGCGATGTACCGCCACCCGTCGATGCACCGCACGGCCCAGGCAAGGTCAAATAGGAGAAATGATGAGACAGTGAGGGGTCAGCCACTTCCTCTCGTGCGAAGTGTTAGAGCCGCCCCTGCCCTGGGCGCAATTAGAGTGGAGCCGCTGCATATGGGCAGGGGCAGGACACTTCATATTTCAGAGGTATTTCAGAGGTACTTCATGTGCTGGAGCCCAGGCGCAGCTTGCGGAACGTGCAACGGCTGCCGGAGCTCGAAATCTCCGGAGAGGAATCTGCTCAACCCGAGCGAGATTATGGGGGAGGGAGCTGACACACAAGGCTTGGTTGGTCGTGATGATAATGATGATGATCGTATTCCAGGGAGCTATATACTAGTCTTCTTCTTCTTCTTCTTCTTCTTTAGAACGATAGCTCTGCTACGTTCGTGCATCAGAATATATGCGCGGGAGTAGGCGAAGCACTGATAGTGAAACTTTTGACATATGGAACACACGCAGTTTATATATGCGTATGCAATTAGCACAACATTTACAAACCGGTAAGTATATTATACAAATATAGGTACGCATATTCGCAAGGGCTGGGTCTTTGTACTGAAATCTGTGATTTATATAAGTCCCCTTGCCTTATTGTCGGACCCTCAAAACTCTTTTCTCCTTTACTTGCTCTTGATAAAGTAATATCCTTAATTTTCAGCTGGTGCTTCTGTTTACGTGTCTGGTGCAACTGGTGCATCTGGTGCCGGTCTCTCCGATTATAATGACAGCGCTTGGTTCTCATGGCAACGACAGCAGCTATCGGTGGCTACGAGCCTCCGCGCAATATGCTCACGCCGTCCGAACGTGAAGCAACGGTGGATAGCATATAACCATATAACACGCTCAAAAAGTAATTAATTAAGTAATTCACACGCCCTGCTATTGGTGCTCGCATTCGATCACGTGCGTCGTGCATATCTTCGCAAGTGTTTATGTTTGTTTCTCTCTCTATGGGCGGTGCGCCTTGGTGCATGACCGATCGCAAAGTAGCTGTGCGCCAATGTGTCGAAACCTCAAGGCGAGATCGACACTCGACTTGACAATACAATGTAAACTACAAGGAACAGTTCTGCGCAGACTTATATATGAGAAAAGGCAAACGAAATATCGACAATACGATGCGTGAGAAACGCTCCGAGATTCGTTGACGTGACCACACGCTCGGCGCTGGCGTCCTCGTGACCATCGTTATTATTTTCTTGCTCTTGCGCGTAAGTTATCCTACAGTTAATTAGTAAACCTTGGAGAGTTAACAGCACACATGATAAGTAGGAGCGTTTTAAGCTCCAGTAATGTCGTCGTTCAGAGGAATGGCCGTTGTTTCCAGCGGGGTTTTTTCGTCCCTAACGCATGTATTAAGACACGGCAGCGCGAGTCGTGATGCAAAGCCATCGCCGACGTTAGCGCATACGCGTCGCCCATCTGCGCGCTCTCATTGACGTCAAGCGCGCGCAGAACAAGGATCGGCAGTTGCGTATAGTCAGTTTGACTGAGTGCTGTCGAGCTCGACGACGGAGATTTCGAAACGCGCGCTCTATGTCTTTTCCGCAAAGCCACGATGTGGGCTTGCTCGAAGGAAGGCTCTTCTGAAGAACCGCATTTTCGACCGCGAGAAGCGCTTCACCTCAATTCATGCCCGATCCTCTTCGTCCAAATTTGTCGCTCGCCATTACGATTCATATCAAATCAAGTTTATTTTCCCTTATTACAAAGGAAGGAGCACCGCATACAAGCTGCTATACCAAGCAGTCCAAAACTGGCAGCTTGGGACAGCCGGTATTGCCGCGCCCCCCTCCAACGCGCATTCCTATACGAACCATACTGTTGTGTACGAGCGTACTTATAAACAATATATCGACCTCGCTTTCGCGTAGCCGGAGCGTATCTCATGTTCTTGGAATGAATAACACTGCATGCACAGCGAAGTCAGATGTAAACCACAGACGCAAGGATGCCTCCCGTTAGGGTATAAAAACAACGGAGGTTTCTAAGGATGCAGGTGGGCCAGTAGCAGGACGACATTTAAGGCGCAAGCTGACGAACAGCGCTTCTTAGGGCCAAAAAGTTTTATGTAGTTCGATTCCTGAATATTTAACGTAATGCTACTCCAGGATTAGAATCCGCATTGAAAGTGCCGGCAGCTGCTCGTATTCTTTCATTTCTTCGTCTTTAATCAATCTTGCAAAGAAACAAAGAAATAGAAAGAAAGAAAGAAAGAAAGAAAGAAAGAAAGAGAAAGAAAGAGAACGAAAGAAAGAAAGAAAGAAAGAAAGAAAGAAAGGAAGAAAGAAAGAAAGAAAGAAAGAAAGAAAGAAAGAAAGAAAGAAAGAAAGAAAGAAAGAAAGAAAGACGTGTCGAAGTTGCAAGGTGGTTTCGAGTATAAATTTTTTTTCCACGACGTCACGTAGTAGAGGATGGACACAGGTGCGATGACATCGACTCCGGCGAATCACTTGTGAAAGGAAGGACAAGAGAGAAAAACCAGTTTGGGCCGCAGCGGTTCCCGTATAGCGGGGAAATTACCACCGCTTGCTCACCGCGTGCCAGAGCCGGGTTTGTGTACTAAGCGTGTTTGTGCAACGATGACCGCTATGTGGTCCGGAGGCCACTCGGCGCCCTTGGGCCACAAATCGACGACTCTGCGCGCGCTTTTATTCGGGACGTCTAAGGGGGAGAGGGCGAACGACGCGAGTGGAAATCTCGGGGCCTCAGCGCTCGGGTGGTAAATAAGGTAAAATAAGGATGACGACAGCCGGTACGATGAGACGCAACGGCCTAAGCCCCCGTCTTCACTTCCTGTGCCCTGGGGGCCCTCCTACATATTGAAAGACGGAGCGCGCAGACGGTAGGAAAAAGAATAAAAAAAAATAAAGGAAGGACATGCGCGTTTAGTGCTTCAACGCGAACAACGGCCACATACAGAAAGGATAGAGGTAGCAGGAGGACGACGCGCTTCCTGCGTGCGTGAGCGTTGTGTACTACGTGCGGGTATCGCCTTGCGTATTCTCCGAGTGCCTGCAACGGGACTCGCCCAGTGTTCGCACGCGCCTATTTGCTTGCGCGTTCCTTCTTCGCAAGGCTCCTCCAGCTCGCGGTCTCCTTTCTCATTCACGGCCACATCGGCGCAGTCGCATGGATGCGCATCGACGCTGCTTCCACGGCGCGACGGATCACCGACGGCCGTCTATCGGTCACGTATACGCGGCCGCCCGCGCGGGGGCCCTCGTGCCGCCATTTCGCCCGATTACCTGACCTTGCCGGTCGCGTGCGAAAGAACCCCACGAGAGACGGCGCCGCTGGAGGCGGACGAGGAGGATCGACGGGGGAAGCCGCGCTGCACGCATATTTCCCCGGAGGAATGTTGCCGCTCGCGGCGGCGTGTGACGACGGGAGCGCGGATATCGGCTTCCGTTTTTCTACGGGACCGACGCCGCTCCCCCCTCCTTCCGAGCGTTTTGCAAGAGCCGGCTCGCTCGCTCCTCCCGGAGACACGCGCGAGCACGCGTTCGAGTGCGTGAATGCGGAGCAGGCCCTTTTCCTGTCTCGGAATTACCCGTGGTGCCGAACTACGCTGCGCAAGATTGCGCTCCTCAGAACCGGCGGCGTTTCGGATAGGATGAATAGAACAGGGACAGTTGGTATTGCAATCATCTGTCGCGTTCTTCGCGTTTCGTAGACAATCGCCTCACGCTCGCTTAGACGCTGCGGTCAAAGGAGGTGCGGAGCAGACTATTGATCATTCAGCGTGATAGACTGTTGTCAAGACAGACAGACAGACAGACAGACTGACGGACAGACGGACGGACAGACGGACGGATAGACGGACGGACGGACGGACAGACGGACGGATGGACAGACGGACGGACAGACGGACGGACAGACGGACGGACGGATGGACAGACGGACGGACAGACGGACGGACGGATGGACAGACGGACGGACGGACGGACAGACGGACGGACGGATGGACAGACGGACAGACGGACGGACGGACGGACGGACAGACGGACGGACGGACGGACGGACAGACGGACGCACGGACGGACAGACAGACAGACAGACAGACAGACAGACAGACAGACAGACAGACAGACAGACAGACAGACAGACAGACAGACAGACAGACAGACAGACAGACAGACAGAAAAAACAAGCATGATCCACAATGTTGATTTTTAACTCAACAATCCGCTTAGTGCGCATATGACCAACACCTTCTGTTAGCAGTTGAAGGAATTCGCGTATTGAGTCATGACATCACTACAGGGAAGGCCGAGTGCCCGCAGGTTTCAAATGTTGAGTCGGGCTACATTTAGCGCAATAGCTTTTTTTCTTTGAGTAAATTTTCATTGTCTCAGATGAAAGCATCGGCCTTCCTATATATGACGTCGCAGTCGAAGCGCGGGCCTCCCGTCAGAGTGACGCCATCGCCAACAAAGTCCGTTCGGTGGCCTCTAATAAGAAGCGAGCCAGACAGAACTGGTTGCGAGTCGCAATGCGCGATGTCGCCTTGGCTTTGTCACTTGGCTCCACTCAAGCGTTTTGGAGAAGCCGTCCTTTGTTTCTGCGACGTCGAGAAACTGCGGTGAAAGCGGCGAGGAGACGGGCTCGCACGCGCGCTCGAAACGAGACGTTAGTCACACTTGCGGCGTCATCGTTTCGACGCATATCTGGTTTACCAGGAAAAAAAAAAAACACCCTTGCTTTGGCTTGCTTGAAACACGGGGCTGTATTCTCGGTCGAGCACATTCGGGGATGCTTTCACTTTTGCGTGACGCGTTGTCTGGCCGAATGCCCATTTGGAGCGACGGGCGTTTCGCGCGAAAAAAATGTAAAGTGCAGAGTCATGCTAAGCCTCCCCGCGCCTCTTCTATTTATCCGCCTTTCTCTCGTCTCATAATAGCGAGCAATAGAAGAGCTTGATGAGGGCGTGTGCGACATTGTTAAATGAAAGAGATGCAGAAATACCAGTTGAGATACCTTAGGCAGTATATCGTGGAGCGAAGGCAGTAACCTTAATTTTAGCACAGAGCACTTGAAAATGCTACTAGCTGCGTTTGCGATTTTTTTTTTCGCCGGCATGCCAATTAATAGGCGTGAATTTCGATAACTGTTTCAAGCAGGTTGCAGGCACGAATGGTTGGAAATGCACCCCTGTTTTCCCAGAATATATAATATTCGCGTAAGAAGAAAGTAAAAAGTAAATAAGACCTCCTTCCGATTCTTCCGTTTTCCGCTTGGAGTAATCCAAGGAAACTCAACTTCACGTCACGACTCGCAAGCTTCCGCCAAAACCTGTCATCTAAACAGTATATTCCCCGGATCGCAAAAAAATAAAAATAAAAAAAGATGATGAAAAAAAAAGTAAAAACACCGCGCTGATGAAAAAAAAAAAGAGAGGGTATCGTGAAAATTACACGCCGCTTGCGTAGAAAACGGCGTCGTTTCACAGGCGTCACTGAACTCCCAGAGTAGCGAATACCTCACACACCCTCTCATCGTCGGCTCCATCTTGTCTCGCCTGCGCAGTAAGAGAGAGAGAAGGAAATCGCGCTGGCCGGAGTCGTTTCTCTTCCTCACCCACGCCTTCCGCTTTGTAAAGTTATGTTTCTTTTCGTTATCTTTCGAGCGCTTACGCAGCTCCTGCTCATAGGTAACTTTCCACGGAGGTCAGAGGCAGACGACGGCTCGGGCCTGCAACAGACCGAGCTGGCCCCGCTCCTCTATCGAGTAGGTTGCACGCCGTCTGGTCGCTCCGCGGCCTGCCGGAGGTTTTCTCTCATTTCTCGGATTCGTGCGCGTGTGCGTTCGTGCGTGTTTGTGCACGCATTAAGCGCCGGCTTCTCGCTTTGTTTCCGCCCCGTCAGGCAAGAATGCGCCGAACCGTTTCCTGCCACATAACGCACACCTCGCGCTGGTCGCGGAGGAGGAGGACGCAAACAAATAAGGAAAAGATAACAGACCGACAAACAGAAACAAGAAAAAAAAAAAACAAGGAGGGCTTCGCTCGTCTCCCGCCGCGCCTTCGGGTTTCTTGCGGTATTCGGGCGGTATTTTGCGGCTTTCCGGAAACGTGAGCACTTCTCGAGAAATTCGATGAGCTGGAATGCACTGAGAGATACGGAGGAATAGGATGTTGCCACCACTTAAAGAAAATGAAGAAAGATCGCATCGTTCATCTGAGATGTCGTTTTTTTATTTGCAAAGGACAGCCAGTTGTCGTTTGTCGAGCTGCGGAAATGCCAAGCCTGCCAGTTGGCGCGAGCTTATGATTCAGTTATTGTTCCATTTGGTGTCGTCGGCTCGGCGTGTAATGCCATCCTCTTCCTTCAGGTCGATGTCAACGCTCGGTCGAAGCCCACGCTGGGCGAAACGTCATGTACCGATGAGTCAGGTGAAATTTTGAAGGGGCTGGGTGGTCTTGGGTTTTCGTTATGCCGTGCATGTTTTCTCTTGTAGACCCGAATGACAAGTTTGTTGGTATAAAGAGACGCTAGCGCACGTCCTATGCGCACGTTCTCGTTTCACTGAGCTGAGAGCAGTGCTCCGCACCATGCTCGACAAACACGACAACCGACGCTTGTCGCTTTAAAAGCACCGGCGCGCTTTCTCAAATCATGCGTCTCTTGGTGTTCGTACGGAGACGCGCTCTTAGTACCTTCCTTTCTTTGCTCTCCTCAGTATGTTCACCGCCGTGGCTGCTTAGTAGCTGTGGTGTTGGGCTACTAAGCACGAGGTGGCGGGGTTGAATCCCGGCCACGGCGGCCGCCTTTCGATGGGGGCGAAATGCGGAAACAACCGTGTACTTAGACGTAGGTGCACGCTAAAGGAACCCAGGTGGTCAAAATTAATCCGGAGTACCCCAATACGGCGTGCCTCAAAATCAGATCGTGGTTTTGGAACGCAAAATCCCATAATCTAATCTCTCAGTATGTTCACTACTCTTTCTCTTCACAGACAGACACACAGTTTGATGAATGCAAAGCTTTGCCTTGCTTCTATCCACTCCTAGTTTTACAGAGCACCCGGCTACAGGGAAGTAGGTTCCATGTCCTTGGCGTCATGTCTGTTTTATTTGTTTACTCATTATTTTCTGATGACGCAAATGACGCCTGTTGTTACGGAAGGCAGAATAAAAAAAGGGGGGGGGGGGAGAGAAAATGCTCGAGAGGCAAGATAACGCTTGCTCGCTGTCTGCCTCCCGGTGTCCGGGAAGATTCTGGCGGGATGGGACGTAGTTTGGGACGTATTTTGGGACGTGTTTTGCGACGTATTTCGCGGCACTTCAGAAACATGAGCGCATTCCAAGAAACCTGACGAGGAGCAATTGCACAGGTGGAACGAACAGGAAATGCGCGTATGTTGCCCTGACTTATCAAAGACGTCAGACAAACCGGATGCAAAGAGAGCCCGCGGTGTGTGTAGTGTGCTTTGTCTGACGGATGCATGCGTCGATGCCGCGCCGTATACAGGATAGCGCGAGCTTTTTTTTCGGTGGCGTAACTGCGCTTATCATTGCATTGGCCAACACTCGCGGGCGTGCCGCGTTGCTCCTCACGCCGAGACCCACGTCGAACGAACAAACCGTCACGTGGCGGCGGTTGCACGCAACAACAGCGGACCTTTGCCTCCGCTAGAACGGCTCTCCTGCCGGCGCATGCTTCTACGGTACTCGCTAAGCGAACAGCTTTAAGCCGAAGCTTTCTTCACGAGCCCCTCCCAGATTCTCCTCATCATGGTTGCCGAGCTCTGCTGGGTGATGCGTGCTCTTGCCTAGCAGCTAGCTCACAAAAAAAAAAAGAACCTGTGAACAAGGTTCCATTGGGAACAAGGCATCCGTGTCGGAACCTAAATGTCTTCAAATTTTTCACTAAATGCATTTATTTTTTTTACTTCTCGGTTAGTATTCTCTTCTGTCTTTTTGTTTTTTCTTCAGCATTGAAGAAAGACAGGATTACATTCCCGACAGTGCGATCGAAGCCCGATGCTACAAATCGCTGGGCCACAAATGTGCGTGCGCACTCATCGTGCCAACGTCAACTGCGGCTCTTCGAGATGACCGCCGCGTCCGTAACAAGGCGGAGCACTCTTGCACGAAAGCGCGTGCTCGCGCGCGCGACAGTTTTTCCTTGCGCGAAAGACGCACGAATGGAATGGGCAGATTTACAGCGTTTGATTCGCTTCGCATAATAAGCCGCGTTTACACGAACGCGACAGAATGCGACAGTAGCTCATCCGGCATTTTCTGGCACATTACGAGTGATGCGGTGCGCCAGCGTTTACGCGTAGCCCCGTCACCCTTGGTGCGATGGTGGCGCAAACGGTGTCGCACATCGAATGCAAATCAGGGCTTACAGACACGCACGGGGCTACGCCACACAGCAGCTTGGCGAGCGCAGCAGATGTGCAGCGAATTCCGTTTCCCAGAATTCCTAATGCGCTGCGATCGCGTTTACAAGCACTGCGAAAGTCGACTTACCCGTCTCAATCCACCCATGACTGGCGCATTAATGTGACGCGCTTTCAATCAATCAATCAATCAATCAACCAATCAATCAATCAATCAATCAATCAATCAATCAATCAATCAATCAATCAATCAATCAATCAATCGATCGATCAATCAATCAATCAATCAATCAATCAATCAATCAATCAATCAATCAATCAATCAATCAATCAATCAATCAATCAATCAAATCTTTATTTCCAACGACAGTTTAGCGCATTAGCCCCGTTTACATGGATGCGATGTGCTGGAAAGTTGATGTGATGCAAAGCGGCACGCTAGTTATCGCATTCATGTAAACGTTCCAAGATGAGCGTTGGATCTGCATATTTTTTTTTTATGTGGGCCTCAGTTCCAGTAAATAAATTTAAATGCAACTCGAACAAGTCGGCGATGGAAGCGTGCGGGGTCGACGATCATTTGCCAAATGACGTGGCCTTCCAGTCGGCTCATATTTATTTATTTATTTAGTTAGTTAGTTAGTTAGTTAGTTAGTTATTCCCTCCTGCACCACTCCAATTCTATAATTTTATAACACTGCATTGCTGAGACGCTACAATTAAAATATGAACACATTCCTGATTCAGTTGTCCACATTAGCACACAAGCAGGGTACTCATAATACTAGCACCGTCCATTTACGGATGCAACCTCGGATGAGAACAACCTATATGCCTATCAAACATTGCGCTACAATTTGCCCAGGCTGCTAAACAACTCGTGCTATGATTGACATGCTTATGTTATTTACAGCCGCATCGTGGGCACCTGCTATTCTAGAACGTTCTTTTTTTATCTCATAATATTTAATGCTCATTAGTGACTATTATTATTCTTTTATTTTTCTGTTTGTACCCTTTTGCAGAAATACTGCCCATTGTCGCGTCTTTGTACCAATATGCATCTCCTATGCACCGAAGACCAAGTGTTTGTATTTTGGGGGGCGCACTCAGTACTGTATGAAGACTTTTTGCCTACGCCCCCAAGCATCTTGGTGACGTAAATAAAAATTTTGATTTGATTTGAGAAGTCTTCGCGCTTTCCAGACTAACCTGCAGCCCTGCAGCCGACTACTGCAGGCTGCCGCCGAGGACGCGTTGCACTATACATGCGTCGGATATACTGCATGCTGGCCGGTATGACGCAAATATTCCTGTCGTTAGATTATGTTTCTTTGCTATTTGTGCACCGTTCACGACCGGCCAATCCCGGTGGTAACGTTGGCGGAGCGCCGATCGGATCACCGACGAGGCCCGAAGAAGGATTGAATTATGGGGTTTAACGTGCCAAAACCACTCTCTGATTATGAGGCACGCCGTAGTGGAGGACTCCGGAAATTTGGACCACCTGGGGTTCTTTAACGTGCACCTAAATCTAAGTACACGGGTGTTTTCTCGTTTCGCCCCCATCTAAATGCGGCCGCCGCGGCCGGGATTCGATCCCGCGACCTCGTGCTCAGCAGCCCAACACCATAGCCACTGAGCAACCACGGCGGGTGTTCGAAGAAGGATGGTGCACCGCGCGTTCGTCTCGCGCGATAGACGACAATGTGATGGCAGCGAACCACCGGCAAATGTCCCGCTCAATGCGCGGCTTCGCGTCGAACCCAACAAGCAATTCAAGCTAAGTAAGCAGCGCTGGGCTCGGCCAGTGCTTGGAAGGGATGCCACCTCGGAAATCGGAGTTCAGCTGTTCAGGCTGAGTGAGACAGACAATTGAGGTGATCGCAGCAAGGCCTCTCCACGCCCCACCCACCTCCGCTTCGCCCTTCTCAATCAAACAATAACAGCAATAACGCGGCAATAGCGAAAACAAAATGGAAGGCGTGACAAGCAATAACTACACGTATACGCGCGAAATCACACTGAACAGAAGCTAAATAATGTATACGTGGTCGGCTGAGTGTGTGCGACAGCGCTGTCAATCGAAATCTTTATCCTCCAAAATCGCTCACTCTCAATTTAACCTCCCCAGTGTTTGAAAAGCGCTCAAAGCAGAGCAAAATTTGACGTGAGGACTTTCCTTCATTAACTGGAATGATTAATACGCGGGGTTTAATGCCGCAAATTAACACTGGTGATACGAGAAACGCAGTATAGTGGATGACTCCGCACTAATTCCGACCATCTCGGGTTCTTTAACCTGCACCTAAATAGAGAGAGAGATAGAGGAAAGGGGAAAGGCAGGGAGGTTAACCAGAGGGGAAGATCCGGTTTGCTACCCTACGCTGGGGAAAGAGGGGAGGCGGTGGTAAAGTGATAACTACGTAGAGATGAAGAAAGAAAGGAGCACAGACGTACAATCACAGTTGGTCACTGTCGCCGCACACTGTCACCGCACAGCACAGTAGCACTTGCAGCACACTATGAACATCTGTTCATGCTACAGCCGCTTGTCCAATTCTGTAGCCCTTAAATACTGCAACAGTGCCCTCGTCGCCATCTGTTGCGATGGCTTGTGATGGCGGCATTTTAAAACAAGTTCCTCTGTTAGAGGTCTTCGGTCAAAGCGCGCTATCGCGATTGCGAGCGATCGTATCTGTAAATTATAGCGAGGACAGTAACAGAGAAGGGGTTGAAGAGTCTCCTCGTTACCACAGTCACCACACGAAGCGTCGTCCGCCCATCCGATTCGGAAAGCAAAATACTTGGTGAAAGCCACCCCTAGGCATTTTCGACAAAGTAGGGTAGCCTCGGGACGGCACAGTCCAGCTGGAATGCAAATGCGCAGAGAGGAGTCTAGGTTGTGAATCCGGTTGTTTTGAAAACTTTCTGCGTTCCACAAGGAGAACGTTATATCACGGATGAGCATTCGAATTTTGGAAGGCGATTGCAATAGTCGCTACTGTAGATGTGCATTTTGGCAAATGAAGACAAACCCTGAGAGTCCGAGCTTGAATAGCCTTTAGAGCACGAAGATTTGTCTGGCAAGTGTTGGTCAGTGCGGGCAAACTGTATCTCAAGAAGCCCATAAAAAGAGCCCTGTACAATTCCAACATTGCATGCACTGACATTCCTTTAAGTCTTTCCGCCCAGAAACTTGAAAAGCTGGGAAATTCCTGTCAGACCATGTTTCAAGTAGGTCACGTGTGGGCACCATGAGAGATCTCTATCAATGATTATTCCAAGAAATTTGTGAGTCCTCTCGTAAGACATTATCTGACCATTTATGGAGATGGCATAGGGTGCCATTGGTTTGCGAGTAAATGCCATTAGTGCACATTTCTCTGACGAAATTTCAAGACCTTGGTTGCGGAGGTATATAGCTGTCGGAGTAGCAGCTTTTTGAAGTCTTGCACGTATCTGAGGACGTGCCACACCTGAGGTCCATATACATATGTCGTCTGCGTACATTGATATTTTGATCGCTGCTGGCAGATGATCAACGAGACCAATGAGTGTGAGGTTAAATAGGGTAGGGCTTAGTACACCGCCTTGAGGAACACCTCGGTAGGTGTAGTGTCGTGCGGTCTTTTCATCACCGGTGCACACAAAGAAAGATCTCATAAAAAGAATAAAAATATCTCACCTAAATAGAAAAATTTTAAAAATACAGGATCGTTTCCTTTTCTTATCATTTTGTTTGCTTTTTATTCGTATCTGTGCAACGCGTCGAGCTGGCAACCTTTTTCCGCGAAGTATAATGAAGAAATTCTGAAGCAATGTCAGAATGAGGGCAAGTGACGAGCATCCGCCGTAACAGTGCACGACCTTGAACTCGCAGCTGCTTGCCTACAGCATCAGTCCGTCCACGCAGCTTACTGATAAAGTTCGATAGACACGACGAATCGAATTGCCTAATATTTCATGTGCCAAGTGTAACGTAACTCAAGGGCGTCGCTTAGCGCCGTGACCAACGTGTCGTATACCTTATGTGTGATTTTATGAAACAGTAAATGAATGAATGAATGTAGCATGCAAATATACGTACGAATCTGTTTGTGCGTTTGTGCTAGCATTGGTCTTCTTGAGCTTCATTTGCGCATGACACAAAAAACCGAAGGAAACGGTTTGTGGACGACGAAAGCGGATCTGCCGTTTTGCGATCATGAGAGGTAACCGAAGACGAGCGTTCGCTCTTGGAGCTAAACAGCTAAGCGCTGTTACCGCGCATCTGCTTCGAAGCGCGATTGTTGCTGACTCCATCCGTGACTCTACGCGTCGCGCGAAGAGCCACATTGCAGCTGCGTCTGGAAACACTGCTGCGCTTCTTTTTCTTACTTATTCGCAGTGCGCGCACGACACGAGCGTTGCTGCGACCTGTGAAAGTGGCTGCGCCAGTGAGATGTGACTCAGCTTCCGCAAGTGTACCAGCCGCGGTCATATGCGAGGCATGACAAGCATTTGACGCCGCTATAGAAGTTAAGGTCGAGAGACTATTTCATCCCGTTCGTTTCGTCATCCCCCGCAGCTGGCTTCCGCCCGGTGAGAATGTTCCTGCCGGTGGAAATCATGGCATTAAGCGCACAGAAAATTCGCCCGCGCATGCGGGAGTCGCGTGAATCACGCATTTCCCGATGAGGCAATAACATCGCGAAGCGTATTTCCGATGCAGTTTTTTTTTTTCGGTGTGGCGTCACCTATTTGTATCCATCGATCGACTCGAAGATATGCCTGCGGGGTTCAACGTCCCGAAACTATACAGTGGCTTATGAGGCACGCTGTAGTGGAGGGCCGCGGATTAGTTCTGACCACCCGGAGTTCTTTAATGTGCACTTCAAGTACCCGCCGTGGTTGCTCAGTGGCTATGTTGTTGGGCTGCTGAGCACGAGGTCGCGGGATCGAATCCCGGCCACGGCGGCCGCATTTCGATGGGCGCGAAATGCGAAATCACCCGTGTACTTAGATTTAGGTGCACATTAAAGAACCCCAGGTGGTAAAAATTTCCGGAGTCCCCCGCTACGGCGTGCCTCATAATCAAAAAGTGGTTTGAGCACGTAAAACCCCATAATTTGATGTGTACCTCAAAAAAAAAAATATCGACTAATTGATTGAGTTCATGACAACCCGGTCGAGGCGACATCTGGGCCATGAGAAACGCTGCATTAGAAAGCCCCAGATTAATTTCGACAGCCTGTGGCACCTTAATGTGCACCCTATAAATCAAAATAAGCGAGCGTTCTTGCGAAGCGCCCCTATCGGAATCCCGGACGCTGCGGCCGGGAGTCAAACGCTCGACCTCGTGCAGAGCAGCGGAATACCAGATTCACTGAGCTACCGCGGCTAGCAGAGCGCGCGTTTCTGAAAGCGCGTGATACAAACTGTGTAAACGGGGCAGAAATGCATTCCGAAAAGAATCTACACATTAAACTGAGGGACCGGAATCTCGATTCGACATCGCCATCGCGCTG
Source organism: Dermacentor albipictus (assembly GCF_038994185.2). Taxonomy (NCBI): domain Eukaryota; kingdom Metazoa; phylum Arthropoda; class Arachnida; order Ixodida; family Ixodidae; genus Dermacentor; species Dermacentor albipictus. The sequence goes on along the minus strand of NC_091823.1, from coordinate 29,592,374 downwards.
CACTAAAGAGATGTTTCGACATGTCGCCAGATCGGAAATACGTTTCGTACGGTTTCCGGTTAACGATTAATGAATTCACCCTGACTCAATATTATCGCTAACGGTGGCTTTTTGCGGAGTGCAGAGTTCTTAGAGGGATGCCGACCCTAATAAACAGACGCGTATACGTTTTTCATGAAATCATCATCATCATCATGATAATCATCATCATCATCATCTTTTCATGCTTACTGCAGGACGAAGGCCTCTCCCTGAGATCTGCAATTATTCCAGTCTTGTGCCAGCTGATTGCAACCTTGCGCCTGCAAATTTCCTAATTTCATCACCCCACCTAATTTTCTGTCGACCTCGGCTGCGCTTCCTTTCCCTTGACACCTATCCAGTAACTCTAATGGTCCACCGGTCCTCTGCCCTACGCATTACATGGCCTGCCTGGCTTCACTCGTTTTTTTTTTTTAATGTCAACTAGAATACTGACTGTCACCGCTTGTTCTCTGATCCACACCACTCTCTCCCTGTCTATTAAATTTGCGCCTAACATTTTTCGTTCCATCGATCTTCGCGCGGTTCTAAACTTGTTTTAGAGCTTCTTCGTTGCTCACGCGTATCGTAGCAAGTCAGGAGTAACCTTGTTAAATACCCTCGTACCAATCCACCCTAACTTCGTTTTAAATAGACGAGGCCAGCCAAGTACGTGCGCATGTGAACGGCATTTAAGGAGTATTCCGTCTGCCTAGAATGGCATGGCCATCTGCTCGTCTGGGTCGCAGAAGACTTCTCGAACGCTCTCGCCGACGAGAAAGCTGGCTTGACTCAAATAAAGGCGTAGTTTTTTTTTTTCGAAATTCTCGAAAGACTAATTGTCACAGAATTTCTGGCTATCGGGACATATTCGTGCCCGTGCGCGTTCCTTTTCCAGCTGACAAACGCAAGCGCGACAAGATTACGTGGTAAAATAACTCTCACGATAGGCTGCGGCAAAAGTTGCACCATGCAATGTTAAGAACGGCCCAGCTGAGGTGCAAGTGTTGCCAGCCAGTTGCGACGACGGTGGCGTCAACTTTCAAGGAAAGACACCGTTACGTTTTAGCCTCGTCGCCGTTGTGACTGAATGAGTTCGACGAAGCAGGCTTTGTGCCGCAACACGACACCGCCAACCGGGTCGGCCGCGAGAGGGGGAGTTGCCGCGGGAACGTCGTCGGGGACCCCTTCCCACGCGCCGACCAAGACGCAGGACAATGGCTACCCGGGCGCGCTGCGAGGGTCAGCTACGAGTTCTACGAAGTCGGTGCGATGTCGGTTCCGGACCGGACCATGAACCTTTGTGTGTGTGCGTGTGTGTGCATGTGTGTGTGCGTGCGTGCGTGCGTGCGCGCGCGTGTGTGTGCGTGTGTAAGCCGTCCCGGAGAGAGGCGGCGTGTTTATAATGACTGGACGAACGTTTCCGTCTCCTTGGAATCAAGGGGGGACCGAGTGTTTATAAACCGCTGTTGTGCGGATGCTCGACACACTTTCTTAAGCAGTCATGTTCGACTGATACACTCTCTCAAGCAGTCGTCTTAGACTGACGTACTTTCTCTCGCAGTCATGTTTGACTGATGAACTGCATTTATATACTGTAAATAAACCCATAATCCTCGTTCTCGATGAGAAGCAGTCCTTCCCTTCATCAACGTCCTCAGCGTGGATAAGTTGGACGACGCCATGGGCCAGCTACCTTCGAATTCATGCCGGACTCCAATCTTGACAACCGGTTACGAGCGATGGGATTGAGCCTACAATCCTGACAGCAATAAGAAGGGTTGTCACATACAAGAATTATTATTTTTATTATCATTTTTTTGATGGTCGGAGGACCAGTAAGTACATTGTAGTGAGCGCAGGGGTGTGCGACAATCACGACAGTTGAGAAGTTGAGAAAGTCTCGTAAATAATATTCGCATTAGCGATCATCGGGAAAATTCCGATACCCGCCGCTGCTGCGAAGCTATTGGGTCAACAAAAATCGTCATTCTGCCTCGAATCTTCCTATTATTAGCAATCTGAGACAGTCGTCAGCGAAACACGTGTTATTTAGCACTCCGTATAGGAATGGTACGGGAAACACGGGCAATTACATTGAACTGAATACAAAGAGTTTCAGCGGCGATTATTGCCTTCATTAGAAGTCAACGCAACCGTTTCAGCGCGGCTGCCTGGAAATACCGCTTCGACGAACGCGTCAGCTGTCTGGGTGGGGGGCAACCTCGACCATGGACGATCTCGAAACGGTTTCCTCATCCTTCGTCGGCAGAGATAGCGCGCTCGCATTTTTCGCGTTGGGCAAGGGCGCGGAGCACGTACAGATTTCGACAGTCGGGTGACTCGAGAGGGCTGCGAGGAAACGGCTGGAACGGAGTGCTCATCGAACGCGGTGTGAACGGGAGCGCACATGACGTTAAAGCTGGAGTCACCGACTTCGCACGCACACTGCCGGCTTGCGCAACGAGTCTCTCTCCGACCAGTCGTGAACGCCGGATCCGCGCGCTCGCTGGCTGCACTTCTATTGCCGCGAGGGACACGTGGCCATACGTGGCAGCGGCATCCGCTGAACCAGTTGCTTTTATTAAAACGGCGCCTCTCGCGAAATTGCGGCCGTCGAAACGAAAGCGGCGGCCGTTTGCTTCGCTTAAGGTAAACTCGCGAACTCGCCGCTCGAGGCGTACGAAGCTTTCTGCGCAGCTGAGGGCTGACGTTTGGGCGTGAGCTTGCGCAAAAAAAATTTCGGTGTTCTTTTTTTAAAAGTTTTTTTTTGGCGCTACGCTTTCTGTGTAGGTAAATCTTTTGGAAAGTGTGCTCAGCAATACAAAAATAGTGTCAGTCAATCAATAAATTAACAAATGAATGAATGAATGAATGAGTGAATGAATGAGTGAATCACGTGCAGAGGGTTTCGAGGGGTTCGTACGTTATAACTAGCGAATTACGTACCAGATGTACTGATTCATAGAAGGTAGAAGGGGTCACTGACCGGCGGAAGGACACCAGCGCAATAACACACACACACACACACACACACACACACACACACACACACACACACAAACACACACACACACACACAAACACACACACACACACACACACACATATATATATATATATATATATATATATATATATATATATATATATATATATATATATATATATATATATATATATCGTAAGAAGCCAAGAAACACTGACACCAAGGACAGCATAGGGACAATTACTTGTTCTTAATCAATGAAATGAAGAAACGATAAATTTATGAAAATTAAAGTGGATGAAAAAACAACTTATATATATATATATATATATATATATATATATATATATATATACATATATATATATATATATATATATATATATATATATATATATATATATATATATATATATATATATATATATATATATATATATATATATAACAGGAGAGTCAATATTAGTAAACAGCGATTAATTGCGGGACAACCTACACAAGTCACATTACCATCAATGCAATAATTAATACAGTGACTGATTAACGGCAATATTGTGTTCAAAGGAAATGTGCAGAGATATTATTTGATACAATGAGTGGCTTCAAAAATTTATTGTCGAAAAAGATCTCACGGTTTCGCCATAAGGGCAAAGCAATCAACGCGATAGCAACATCTTAACGAAGTGTGTGAGACTCGTATCTGCAGTCCATGGGAGCATGAAATGAAGTAAACGTAAGCTGACTAAGTAACAACGATGCTGTTGTGTTGGGGTCCTCTGCTTGAATCCCGCCATCGGACAAGTTAATTTATGTATATTAATTCAGGCCAACGTCTTTCTTTGTTACTGTACCACCACTTTTCCGTATCGCGTACGTTTCAAACCTCTTTTCTGGGCCAATCCCGGACGTAGTGCCCCCCCCCCTCTCCCAGTGAGATTACATCATTTTCAGGTTTGGACTCTTCTATGGCTACGCACTTTAATATTTCAGTCCGAGAAGAAAGAGAGACAGAGGAAAAGGGGCAGGCAGGGAGGTTAACCAGAGGGGAAGATCCGGTTTGCGACCCTACGCCGGGGAGAGAGGGGAGGGAGGTAAAGTTATAACAAAGTAGAAATAAAGAAAGAAAGAAGCATAGACATACAATCACAGTCTGCCACTGTCGCCGCACACTGTCACCGCACAGCACAGTAGCACTTGCAGCACTATAAACATCTGTTCAGGCTACAGACGCTTGTCCAGTTCTGTTGCCTCTAAGAACTGCCACAGTGCCCTCGTCGCCCTCTGCTGCGATGGCTTGTGATGGCGGCATTTTAAAACAAGTTACTCTGTTAGAGGTCTTCGGTCAAAGCGCGCTATCGCGATTGCGAGCGATCGTCTCTGTAAATTATAGCGAAGACAGTCACAGAGAAGGTGCTAAAGAGTCTCCTCGTTACCGCGGTCATCACACGAGGCGTCGTCGGCCCATCCGATTCGGAAAGCAAAATACTTTGTGAACGCCACCCCTAGCCATATGCGACAAAGCAGGGTAGCTTCGGGACGCAAGGTACTACGGCCGGTCGGGATTAAATTTCTGCAGCAGCTCCTTTTTTGACCTTGTAGAGAGATAGAGAAAGAGAGAGCGCTAGAAAGGACAGGGAACTGCAAGAACAGTAATCATGAGTGATTTATTCTAGTTTCTCCGGTCTACAGAAAAGAAATAAAAGAATGACGGAAAAGAAAGGAGAAAAGAAATAGACGGGATATGCGTGTCCTGGCGCGGCGCCACACTGTAGCAACGGGTACTTTATCAACACGCTCGACCTCACTGCGCAACATGGAAACCAATGCTGATGTAAGGATCGCGATTTATTTCGTCACATTCATATCCGCTGTCTCGGCTAATCAGCGCGCAGTGAAAGCGATGTCCTCCAAAGTGCACGATGGAACGAGAATGAGGACCTTGGCTGCGAGTTATGAGACTGGCAAAATTACTACTGCGCTTCAGCAGCGCCTTTGGCGTGGCCTGGAAAGTTGCAGCAAACGGGAAGCACGTGAGCTCTTTTTCCTGCGAAACAGGCTCGACAAGCTGCAGCGCATAAAACGACTCATTCATGGCGATCTTGGTCAATAGCTCGCACGGTGCCCGGCTACCGTTATCACGGGCACGAGCCCTCAGGGCCGGTATTTTGTAGCGATGCCTTTTCCGATTCTATTCCTTTTCAGACTTTTCGCGCTTGGCCAGTGGTCAGAGCGACCGTCTGCCCACATTATCAACGGGATCAGGCGGCCGTGTGTGGTGGATGATAAGAATAGCATAGAATAAGGCATAAGGCACCGCTACAAAATAGCGGCCCAGGTGCGGTGGATCATAGAAAAAAAAAGATATCAATGGACAGGAAAGAATGGCTGCAGTATCAGGCTTCAGAACCGAGCAATTAAAGAGGGAGAGCGCGAATTGTTTCGCGTAGCTCCGCTGTTACCGAGCGATACACAGTACGATTATACAATACGGCGCAATGCAAGTTTATTCCGCTTTGTGGTAGAGTTTGAACCTCACAAAGAGCGGACGCCGAGCAAAACAAAGCTGCTTTCTGCAGCTTGAGAAACGCCCTGCGCCCGTAGGTCACACGTTATTCAGAGAGATGCAATGTGCGCTGAAAATGGAGAACACTGAGCTACTCTGGGCTCCCGGTTCAACTTGTTGCGATATATTTTTGTATGTCTGCAACTTTTAAGGTTCTCTAGATTGAAAAAAAAAACACTCAGCAAACTGTCTATCTTTGGTTTTTATTCTGCAGATTAATTCGCATGTGATCCGAGGAATTGTGACTTTGTGTTTTCGATTGCGTTGTAATGGAAAGCATTCGTCATGAATTTGTTTAATTGCAGGCTCTCGTCATAGCTCTTAGGTGACATTGCTATCTGTTTGTGAAGCAGCTTGCGCGAGCGCTCTGAAGGAAGCCAAGATGGAACATGTATCGTTATGGAATGCTACGAAAATATCGTCGGCCCTGTCACTCCGTGAAGATGAATGATAAGTGAAGCTTGTCCCTTTGTATACCTGACCGTCCCCTTTGCCATTAACTTTGTTTACTTGAATATGCCCATATGAATAACGAGGTGTGCATTGTGTGGATACTGGTGACATCAATGAAGACAAGTTGTCAGTGAAACACATGTTTATTGAACATTGAAAACTTCACAGGTCATTTTTTTTTTTGCATTTGAGCAAAGTAGCATTGTGATCGCTGCAGTATACTGCAAGGGGTTCGGTCATCTCGATGCCACACATGTCGTTTGTAAATGTCAGATCTATACACGTAGGTATTATAGTAGTGGGTACGGTCCCCTGAGCGCAACACCCAAGTGAGAAGCCTTCAAACATGAATGTATTCAGCCACTGTCGTTCCGGTTTGGGAAGGTCCACGTTAAAGTCTTATATCTACTTTACGAGCGCATCAGTCATTGCATTGTTTTCTTGTCCACGAGAGTATGAGCCATGCGGTTTTTTCAGACAGACACGCAAGTTCAGGCTATAGACATAAGCAAGCTTCGCTTGTAAAAGCTTCGCTCTCCCTACCGGTCAAAGCTGGTCCTTGGGGCACGATCTGGTCAGTAGGTCCTCCCACTGCTCCGGGTTAGGGGGTTGGGGGATGGGATGCAGCGTCAGGTTGGGTGGAGCGCACTTCCATACCATATGTTATAGTGGGCACGAAAATAAGAAGACTGAGTGATTTTTCTTTCGCACGAATTATTATTTTTTAGTCCTTGCAATTTGGGACGGCTGCGTACCCAAGTTAAGATATTATGACGCAGGAAGTATTTGTACAATTGTGTTAGTTATGACTGCTCAATCGCGCGAAATGATGTTCTGTGTTCTCTAAGAACTAGGCGCTTGTTCATATCTTTACAATTATGAACACGTAATACATGGGTGCGTTAGATCGGGTACATTACTTAATTCTCTACAGAACAATGTGGGCAACGACCGTGCCCAACTGTACGGACACATGACTTTTTTTTGCTTACTTATTTCGCTTTTTGTATAGATAACTGTCGACCCGCAACTGTACAGTATGGCGGCAGAATTCCTAATTCACTATTCATATCCTATTTTAATGTGGCCTGTGCAAAGTTCGTGATAAATGGAGCGCGGCTTTATGTGGTTTGCTGACAAGGGCTCCTCTACACGCCAATAAAATCACAGGTAATTGTCACGTGGTGTCACAAATCACTGACGCATGCGTCAAGCTTATGTCGTGGTTGCAAGCCACATTACGAACGTATCGCCGAAAGCTGGACGTACGCCGCATAAAGACATTCCTTCCGCTTTCACTCTGCGTTTCGATTCGGCACTTGGTAGCATAGCTTATAGAGCTCTGCAGTCGCTTCTCTCAGAACACGCAGCACCCTTCTTACTTTCTCTCCTCTTGTTATCCTGTCGCTAAAGCTTTCGAGGCCGCTTCTATCACTGCACCGACCCTGCGTCAGTAATACCACGTGACGCCTGATTTTGGTGACATCCAGAAAAAGCGCCTAGCAAACAAATCGTAGGCCAAGGAGCCGCCCTTCACTTGGCGGGCGTTTCGAATTTCTGTGGTTGGAGTGAAGAAAAAGAAGAATTTTTTAACAAAATTTACAGAATATATATATATATATATATATCATAAAAAGCCAACAAACACTGACACCAAGGACAACATACGGGAAATTAGTTGTGCTTAATAAATGAAACGAAGAAACGATAAATTAAAGGAAACGGAAGTGGATGAAAAATCAACTTGCTGCAGGTGGGGCCGAACCCACAACCTTCATCCACTTTCATTTCCATTAATTTATTGTTTCTTTCTGTTGTTTATTAATATATATTGATATTCCCTCTTGGAAGGATCCAGTCGTTCAACGTAGCTACTGAGCTCAGCGGCCCAGAATTTAAGGACTACGAAATTAATGGGGATTATAATTATAATTCATGGCAAGGAAAGCGTACTCGCCTAGTTCGGTTCTAAAGGAATGAACGATTATTCTGCTTTTTATGTTTTAAGGGGGAGAGGGAACCGCACAGTTCAGAAGCGCTGTGGATTTCACAGCTGGGTAGCTGCACTGACGGCCACCGAGTGCTTCGTCGGACGACGTGATGCTGCAATCTTATGGCTACACATCGTGCGATGTTGCGACGCATCTTAATTCCAACGGACCCGTCTTTATTGCCCAACGATCGACTATACGCTTTCGAAAGCCAAATTACCATTTTCAGCGCCACGCCTAAAGCCTTCCGATTGCGACTCGGCGCCTGTAAGGGTTCCAGCTCCTTTAACCTTCTAGCACGCCTCGCGCATTCTCACTTCGCGCCCGCTGCACATGCGCCATACTACACGCACCGCTAGCTCCGACGCACAGGCCGCGCTTACGCGTTCGACTTCCTGTCGCGCGCGCCGATAGCAAAATCGTTGATTGCGACGCTCCTCTGTTGTTGGCTCACGCCTCGCTTCGACGCCCCGCGCTGCGAGCTCCGCCGCCAGGCAACGCACGTGTGCACGTGTACACAAGAAACACGGCTGGCATCAGCGACGCGCCGCTGCCTGCTGGCGAAGTATAAATTCGATTTGGCAACGCGCCTTTTTCTGTTTTTTTTTTGGGCGGATGACGCCATCAAAACTTGTCGACGATTAATTGTGTCTCCCGTTCTGGCGGGAAACAAAAGAGGGAGCGAAGGGGAAGGGGCGAGGGGGCGAAAATTCGGATTCGCGCTCGCGCCAGAAGGGGGACGAGGACGTCACGGAAACGGGGACAAGGTTCCGCGGCGCAGGAGAGGAGGGCGCCTCGAAATGTCTCCGCCGCCGTGGCGCGCGAAGTCGTCGCTCGCCGCCCGCTGCTGAGGCGGCGGCGCAACCTTGCCGCACAGGAATTGCGCTCGTTATATACACACACGCGCAAGTTTCCATTCAATTGGCTGGTTCTGCAGGAGAGGGCGCACAAACGAAAGGGGAGAAAGCATGCGATACACTGGTGCTCCCAGTGAGAGCTTACTTACGGAGCGCTCGCGCGCTCTTGCGGGGTATGCGTGCATCGATGGAGGGTTCACAGATTGGATGAAGGGGTGAGGACGGGCGAAGGCGACAGGGGCTCTGACTGATTTGCATACATTTTCTTTATGGCCTTTCGGGCGAAGGACGCGTGCTCGCGGTACGCGCGTGCTAATTGGGCGAGGACGCCGAAACGCGGGGTATGCGAGATTCAGTGTGGTACAGGTTGACACAAAGAGTCACCTGTAGATCGGAGGTGCTCGCGTAGAGCAGGGACGCGTCGGTAATCGACGTGCTCCCGTCTGGCCGGAAGCGGTCGGTGCGTCATCTGGATTCGGCATTAGGAGTGACTCAGAAGATTGGATTCGTTGCTGTCTAGAAAACAAAACTAGAGAAAAAAGAAATAAAAAGACTAAAGAACAGGTCACGCCGAGTCGCAGCACGTTTCTGAAACGCGTTGAAGCAAGTTGAGCCGGTAGCCTCACTTTCACTTGAATTAGTCCCGGCGCATTTAGCGCTGTGTTTTGACTCAAGTGTGCCCCACTAAAGCGATTATAGCATTCCTGTGGGATACAGGATTCAGTGCAACTCTGCAAGTAACTGTTGTGTAAGTGCATTTTGCGCGCGCATGCGTGTTAGTGCGAATGTGTGCTTTATTTTTGTTCTTATTGCACTTCCTTTTTTTTTTTTCATCCTTAGCCGACTCCCTTGGAACAGCACGGCAGGCCCGTCGCTAAATGCTAACTTTTGCAGATATCCTTCACTTATACCTACAGAAAACCCCAGTCAAACCGAAATTGCATAACATTCGGAGAAAATTCGAGATAAGCGAAGTTTCGAGATAAGCGAAATCACGATAATAGAAGTAATCTGGCAGCGCATAGATCCGAGGAGCTTTTCTAAAATACTGTAATATTTTCGGTCACTTTAGCGTGCATTGGCATCGGAGACGTCGGTCATCTACGGGTAACGGCGTTACTGGCACTTTGCCAAGGTGGCATGCTAGGCTCAGAGTCAAGACGATTGATCCTAATGCAGAATTTGAAGTCAGTCATCCGGGCATAACCGTTATCAACAACCAAAATAAAAAAAGAGCTAACGCTGCTACTTTCAGCATCGTCATGAATTTCCGACAATTTCGCTTTGAGTACCGAAACTCAACTGCGTAAAAGCGCAAATCCTGCCTTTAGCCGACGAGTGACGCGGCATTTGCGCCTCATGCATAGTCGCGTGCGCATGAAGCGAGAGTTCTTATCAAGCCGCGATCTCGCTGACATGCCGAGGGCTCGCATACTGGCTTCTATTGGGCGCAGTGCATGGACTGATCACGCCTGCTAAAAAGTGCCGATCATCTTTCTCACGGTTGCGATTAATGCGCTGTGACCACACTGACGCGTAACCAGTGGCGTCCTAAATGAGAGGGGGAGAAGAGTCAAACGTAAACCCCTTCTTCAGCTATATATATATATATATATATATATATATATATATATATATATATATATATATATATATATATATATATATATATATATATATATATATATATATCATTTTACTATGGGAACAGCGACTCTCCCTAATGAATCGCAACCACGTGCCATGTGCCAACAATCTATGGCACCCATCATTTCGCGATATGGCCACGGCTGAAGAGAAGCTACAACTATTAAAATATGGCCCCCAAAGATTAGGGTTCTTCCTCTCCCAGCCTTTTTAATGGCATTGATGCCCTAAACGAAGTGTCCTTAATTATGTTTTTTAGCGTTTAAGAGCAAGTGCCTATCTGATCAAGATTTGTCCATGAAAGCTCGAAAAGCATAAAATTCTAGTGAGATATGAACTATATGTAGAGAATCCTTCGTCAATTCAAAACGGAATGGAGGGAGGGGGGTGAGGGGAAGGGGATCAGCGCCCAGTGATCTTAACTAAAGCAACTACCCACAATCGTTTTGCTCGTTTTAACGTCACCGAGCTACTCGTGAACCGCCAGAAAAACTTCGGTCAAAGTTTGTCTTACGCACCAACACAGAAGGCGAACCAACATAGAAATGAGACAAGGGCGACAAAATTTTACTATATGTAGTTATGAGTCGGATCGAACGCGAAACCCACTTTCTTTTTAATATTTTTGCTCGTATGCGCTGAATGCATCAGCACTCTTTACGTTGAAGCTTGCGCGTATGCGTACATCAAGACATTTACTTGGGCAGGGAATCCCAAAACACCAGCCCCTTCGCGTGAGCGAGGACGCTCTTGAGCAGTGCCATTCGTATAATGCACGTCAACTGATTGCGTCAACCGTACACCACCGCGTTTATTGAGGCGCGATCTTCCGCGTACTGGCGACTCAGTGACGCACTCGTCGGAGATGATAGCGCACATCACGAGAACCAAATTCCGCCGGTCGCGCAAACCGAACGCGCAGTCGAGATATCTGTGGCGGTGCTTCGCGGCGTGGAATACAGCGGGCGTTGGGCGACACTGCCTTGACGACGTTCCGAGCCCGCTATCCGCAGGCCTAGATCTCTCGCTTGCCCACGAAGCCGGAACAATAGCACCTCTTAGAGCCAGCATAAACCTCGCTCGCCTGGTCGTATACTATAAAGTGCACGCCCTGCCTATGGTGGGGCGATAAAAGCGTAAGCGCTGTTGACAAAAGCACACACGGATGCTGCTGCAGTGTTTCGTGCGAGTTCCGGGGCCGTTGCTATAACGCTTCATTGTGTATACGAGGTTTTACCCTGTTTGTGGTCATCTTTCTGTCGACACACAATAGAAATACCTGTGGTTAGCCTCCACTGCATTTGAAGACATCGTCTCTCTCTTGTCACACGCACGCGCACGCGCACGCACGCGCACACGCACGCACGCACGCACACAAACACACACACACACACACACACACACACACACACACACACACACACACACACACACACACACACACACACACACACACACACACACACACACAGCGAGCTGTCGCGAAACTGTGCCGCCTAGCAATACAATTTACAAATGAAAGTGCTCATAAGTTCAGCAGCACATAGGCGAGACATTCGCGTGCATGATAGAGTCCTTGTGAGAGGAGGTGTTATGATTGTTGACGGGGACATTAACGCGGACTTCAATGTGTCCCCAACCCTTTGCACACGGACATTTTTTACATTCCGTCCCCTCCGGAATACGGCACCGATGAGCTCGGAAATCGAATCCGCAAGCCCGGGCTCAGCACCAGAACGCACAGTTTTCGGGCCATCCGGGCCTTGACTTTTCAAAAAAGTATGGTTCTGGACTGTAGGCATTGAGTATACCCAATTGCTTCCTATATGTTTTACATTCTGCTTCTGTCTTCATCGTCACCAATCATGCACGTCTTTCTTCCCTGTTTCTTTCCCTCTCCTCATTTTCCTAGTGCAGAGTAGCTGGCTAAAAGCATGTAGAAGTAGTGAGGTAGTGAGAAGAGTGAGTGTAGAAGTAGTAGTGAAGTATGAGGAGTGAGAAAAAGAGCTGCTTTTAGTCAGCTTGGCGAAGCTCTCACCCCCTGCCTCTTGGGCATGGTTCAGCATCGGATTAGACTTATTGACTGATTCATCATGGGGTGAACTACACACAATTGATTGAAATGGACAAATGTGCAAGCTATAATCACATTGAAAAGAAGTGCAAGGACAGTTACTATAAATGGCTGGTAAACATGATTAATTTCATGGTACATAAATACAGAAAAATTTGCAGTTTATTTCAGCATAAAAAACTGTGCACACACAAAGAGCAACCAAAAATAGAATACAGTATAAAATCAGCGCTACATATAATACTGCCTAAGTTGGTCGACTGTGAAATACTCTATATTCAAATTTTGCTCATAAAATCATTTAATATTCTAGGGATGATGCAACATAACCTGTCTTCCCCATAATTAGTTCTGCTGGGATGCACTTCCCAATATTCGAAACGTCAAGTGTTATATGGGTGTGTCTTTACGTTTAAGTTGCCCAGAGAGCGTAAGTGATGAATATTTTTCTTCATTTCATTTCGTACTGCATAACATAGCTTAAGGTTGTAGAAATAGTCCAAGCTAATTAGGCCATACTTCTTAAGTAGCTGCCGAGCCGGATGATAGGGAGCGGTATTAGCAATTACCCTTATTATGTTGTTCTGAAGTCTTTTGAGTGTCAAAATGTGTGTAGAAGTGGTGGTTGCCCACACGAGGAAACAGTATTCAGTGTAAGAGATGAATAAAGATTGATAATGTAAAAGCCTTGCATTTGTTGGTGATAAGTCACGGGGACGGCAGATAAGTCCTAATGCACAAGCTGCCTTGTTGGCTGCATAATCAGCACGCGAGTCCCGTGACATATGTTCAGTAAATACAACACTAAGAGTTTTGAAGTGATCCGCAACTTCGATAGGGCTTCCGTTTAGCAGGAGTGGACTACGTTGCAGAAAGTGCTTGCTTTTTACCCGAAATAGAACCGCACACGAGTTGGAAGCATTAATTATTAACCCATTACACGATGTCCATTCGGTCAGCTTAAGCTTAACCTCGTTTCCGCGCTGGAATAACCTGTCACACTCATCATCAGTTATAAACAGGGTCGGGTAGTCAGCATAAATAGTATATTTAACATATGGGTCCACATAAACTATATCATCTATGTATATATTGGAAAGCTATGGTCGACCTCTCGGCATTTTGTATCATTAAACTCTCTTTCTCTTTCTCCCATAGCCACCGAGTCATCACGAGAATATGCTACACAGTTGCGAATCTCCTCAAATATAACAACCTGTATGTTTTACTTTCTTGGGACTGTATTTTATTACCTTGTTACACTTACTATAATTTCTTGCCCTATTATTGCGTGTGTCAATGCCTGGATATATTATATAAAGAAAATGTATCTTAAGGAGTAATCTGTCAGTAACAATCACTAGAAGTTGACCCTTTCTCCTTAATGCGACAGACTTCATTCGAACCGGCTGACTAGCAACCTACGCGTACGTTAACAGGAAAATGTGAGTTTATCCCAAGGTCCTGAGCCAAAGCTTCCTCGTGTGCGAAGCTTTAGAGTGAAGGTGGAGCTTGCTGTTATTGCGAGACAAGCAACGTCAGAGGAAACGCTTTTGAGTTAGAAGGAACCGAAGAAAAGAAACGAAGAAGGCATCGCTGATGTTTACAGAACGGTGGCGGTAGCGGGAGGAATCATCACCGCGAAGGAGTTCGAATAAACACGACCAGGCTCGCGATGACGCGCTGTGGGCTTTCTTGAAAGAAAGCAGTCGCGCAACCTTTCTCTCGAGAAAGCGGCCTGCGCGCGGGTTTTCCGGTGTGTCACGGGATGGCCGGTTGCGTCCGGCTTGCTGACAGAAATCGAGGAATGCGTAAAAACGAAACGGCGAGGTAATATCTGCGGGCGGTCTCCGAACGGGCCGAAACGCTGCGATTCGTGAATGCTTCCGCTTCATTGCGGTTATTGCGGATATTTATTGCGGATGTTGGTCTCACAGCACAGCACGCAGCGTTTTGTGAGACATCGATAAAGACAGCGTAGTACCTCTTTTACCAGGAGCCTCGGCAAGCGCTCCGGGTTCGTCAAGACGGTCGACCACGGCCCGACCGTATACGTTTACGTGCTGGGCGTAGCGCAGCTGTCAAATCAAAGCCTCACGCAAAGTTCTGCATATGTGGGTCTTTCCTCTAGCCGAGTTTCGGTTGTTCGTTTGTGAGTTAGAAGTTAGAAAAGGAACGGGGTTCATTCGTGCTGTGGTTACAGCGAAATTGCTTAATCATCGCTGCACAATTAATGGAGCTTATCGGACCGTGTATTATTGCAGGGGTCCCCATTTACACAATGAAACCCAGATGAAAGACGTCGGCTGCGCGTGATATTATCGGGAAGACGGGGAGCACGCGCCTACGCAATAACAGATAAGCAATGACTACTGCCGGCGTCATCGCATACCCTTTATTTGTTCAGTCACTGGATTTGTCGATCGATCCAGAAATCTCATAGGCGAAGAAGCGCCTGGGAAAATCAGGGACAGCATGCATGTTGTTACCATTGGATGGCAAGTCTATTCAACTCCGTGGATTTATCGGTTAAGCGTCCTAGAGCAGCGTTCAAAGGCATCGTTTGCTCTTATTATGCATGCAATATATTATTGTTAATAAAGTTCTTTCTCTCTCTCTCTCTTGCGCTCACGCGCTTATCTAGAGGTCCAAAAGTGTGTCCCTACTGCCCTCACTTATCATATTAGCGTCTACCGGCACAAATGAAGCCATCGCGCAAAAAAAAAAAAGAACAGAAATTCTCCAATTGTGTGCGTTGTGCGTCAAAGGCACCCATGACATTCAGCGAAAGTGGCGTGACAGTCTGAACATTCTAAGAGATTACAGACAGTGCCTGGCAACTACGCTTCACAGCAATGCTTGCTCAGTTCGATCACGGGATGTGCTTCGACATTAACTGCCGTCAGATATCATGGGAGTGCTGGAAGCGCGTTGAAATAAGTGATACCCTGATTCCGCTATACCTTCACATAACATACTACATTATTAATATTTTATTGACTTTACTGTACCGTAGTTAGCATGACACTGTATACACTTAGTAATCTATCGAATATAAAACGTTTGATATTGTTTGCACCGAGGCAGCTTCGGACTATCGCTTCGCAGAAAGCGAACGTCGCGCAGCGTGCGAATAAAAACCACCGACCATATGACTGCGAAGAAAGCATGTGCCTCTATTTGACATCGGGCGTGTCGCGTATCTGTCACAACCGTCACTGTTTAGCGCGACACATTCGGCCAGAGAACACCAAGCTAGTTAAAGCAGGCCAAGTCTCGTTTCACATATAGCCAAGCCTGCTTTAGGCTTTGCTAGGTCGCGTTAGCATAGCTTGTGCAGGTAGGCAGGGACGCGCATGCCTAAGTTAATCTATATCAGTTTCGTGTATAGAACTACTGTCTAAGAATAAAGTCAGTGCCGGCAACTCTTTTTTCTCCGTGCTAAAAGCACAGATAACACGATGGCGGCGATGGCGTCAGCGATCGTCACTTACTGGATGCAGTATTGATCGTAGCTTCGGAACGGGGTCTGTCCGGTTCACTGAACCATTTAAGCCGGCCTTGACATATTTGCTGTCTTGCCTCCCGGGTGGGTCCGAGCTGCATTTGCGACAATGTTCAGCGTCAGCTGACAACGTCTGCGCCCACTATCGTTCTTCGATCGTAAGATAACGGGAAGGGTCTCTGCTAGGATGATTCCAGATACCTTTCTGGGCGCATTCGCTCGGCCGATAAGACGATGGAAAACACTTCAGTCGGATGCAAATGATAGCTGAGCGCGGCAGTCCTCTGCGTCCTGCCACGTCTATTATCTTGCGAAAGCCACTCGTGCAGCTGTAGTTCTACGGCGCCTCTAAGGTTGGCCAACGGGGCGAGGTTTCTGAGCTTAGCTCGCAGATATGCAAATTTCCCTTGCGACGCTTACTTCCGGGACGTCTTTTATAGGTGGTGCTATCGAGGTCCGCGGTTTTGCCCCATTGGCGTCGAAATGGCCCGGTGCCAAGTTCGCAGTGCGGAAAGCACACTAAACGCTTAAGGTCTTCGTTAGGTAGGAAGAACGAGCCAAAATTATACGCCAGCACCCCGTTTACCGGTTTCCTAACCACACGTGCCGTGGTTTGGAGACGTAAGCGCGGTGTTGTATAAGTGGAGGCATTTCGCGTAATGAACGTGCAAAGACGGCGTAATGGCTCGCAACTCAGCAGTTCGCTGCGCGTTAAACTGTGCGCTTGCGAATTGCTATTCCTTGGCAAGAAGAGGTGCAGTAAGAGTGGAAGTGTCAAGAAAGAAAGCAGGCGGTTGCTCAGGGATCAAATCGTCCCCGTGCCTTTGCTCTTGTTCCAATCTTTATATTTAAACGAGTGTAAAAAAGCCGGGGAGACAGAAGTTCTTCGGAAACTGCTGAATTGGTTTGGATCAAATCTGTTGCATTCCCGAGAGAAGCTTAAGTGCTACCGGTTACTAGAAATAGGAGGTTGCTAAAAGTTTCAAGTACCTTACGAAAATTGGCGGAGATCTGTAATATGGTGATTTTATTCCGAAGCGTATACGTAGTATTTGCATTGTTTACACGAAGATCTGAAAAAATGCTATTCATAGATTTGTAGAATACTTCTACGCGCTGTGTGATATCCAAATATTTTGTCCGTTTTAGACGTTTTGTCGGACTCAATTTAGGGTTCTTTGATATCAATTTTCACTGAGAAGCTGTAAAGCTTTAAGACCAACGTGTCGCATTTCTTGAAGATTTTTTTTGTATGTGCAGCATTAATTGCAAGAAAAAAAAACAGAAGACGAAAGAAAGAGGAAGAAGCCAAGGCCCTAAAAAAAAAAAATTCGCCCCATAAATGCAAATTTTCGCTTTCTATTTCGAACTTGGGGCGACCGGACGGTCGAAGGCATCAAATTTTCCGAAGTTACTAAGAAGTTGCCATGACGCAGCACGCGAGTACGCGCGTAAATTACATCCGGGCACGTAGGTGTCGGCACACCAACTTACGAGTTCATCCACTTGTACTTACTCCACACTCATTTCGAAGGCGTGAAAGTTAGTGAGTGACGAACTGTTTCTGTGCAGGATCCTGGGACTCTGCGCGCTGATATATATATATATATATATATATATATATATATATATATATATATATATATATATATATATATATATATATGACTATTTTTCACTTTGTATATAAAGTGAAATAACAAACAAAACAAAAAGATGCACTTTTTTGGCCACAAGGCTGTTCATACTTACTATTTGAGGAAAGACTCGAGTAGGCCTCACGTTTAAGGTTCCCGACAAGCCGAATGCCCAAAGCATAATGAAGCCAACCGACTGCGGCGTCCGTGAGGAATCAATTAAGTTCAAAGCTCCGTGTGCGTGAAATTCGGTTCGGTCGCAGTGCAATCCGACCGAAGCCAAACTGCCACCGAAATCGATGGAACTGACACGATAACGACGAAAGCTAGAACACAACTCCACGCTGGCGCTTTTTTTAAAATTATTAAACGAATATTAGGAGAGGTTGGCGCCTTCATGGTGGCCCCGGATACTCCTTGTCACTTGGGAAAGGAAATAAATTTGCGTAAGAAGGGAGAATAACGACACAAAATATGACACTTAGTAGAACCCTGGATGAGTAAAAAAAAATATACAGTCCATTGTTCTCCTATCGGCTGGTCACCACAAGTACCCATCTTTCTGTGAAGCCTTACGTTTTGTTGAAACAAAACTGCACGTTCTTGCTTAGCAATCGTGGGAGGCACCCACATGCAGTATGAAAGCTTGCATCGTCAGCGTTGGTCGAGTTCCAAATGTTGGCCGTATCGGTGACGCCCGCGGATTTCGCAACGAGTGTATCAACTATTACGATTGAGGAGCTCTGGGTTTTTCCATCGTGTATCAGAAACACTGAATGGATGCGGCAAGCGGAAGTTGCCGCTGGAGACCTGCGCGATGTTTTCTCCGTTGACGACGGTGATCTTGACGCAGCCAATAAACGCGCATTCATGTTGCGCATTTAATACGGAATTAACGTGGGTAAAAACTACCCTGTTCCTAACTCCAAACGTCGTCCGGGAAATTTCTCTCTAGGAGCTAATTGGCAGTGCGCCCGTGTACTAAGCCCAGAGAAAACAACGTGTTTCGTCGTCTTCCCTGCTTCTCTGTGGCGACCCTGCAGGTTCTCTTTTTAGCCTTCGCTTGTTTTGAGATCGCGGCACGCTTCCTTCGCGCGCCTTCGCAATCACCTGCGAAGTCGTGCCATCATTCCTCCGTGCTTTTTCTTAAGATCTTGTGTCTTCGCACAGCTGCTCGGAGAGCTCTGCATCTTGCTAAATGGTTTCTTCTTACTGCGACAGCAAGTTAGGCGTTCGAAAATATATTTTCCTTGTCCGTCCATTCCGTCACAGTGACAACGATGTTTGTCGTATAGCTAAGCCAGCTCGTCGTTGCAGGCTTCAACATCGCCGCAGGCGCCTCCACTGGGATTTGAACTTTTCTTAGGAGAGAAATGCGTATCTGGCAGTCGGGCACGCTAACCACTGTCTTATCGCGCAACAACAGCACTTGGCAGCTTTTTAGCAAGACTTCTAACACAGAATCTGTGAGCGGTGGCGCCTGCGCACGGTTCATCAGTTTGAAGTTGGCGTGCCTACAATACATTGCTGCGCTACATTCTATGCTGAATCGTTTGTCCCCAGAACAAGTTCAGAATGGAACCACCTGCCTGCTTCCATTGCCACAGTCACCGAGATCAGCGCTTTCGAAACAGCCAGTGTCCATGAATATTTGTAACAGCGCTCATTGTAACATTATTTTTATTATTGTTGTTTAGCATAATCTAACGATTCCTCTGTGTGATGCTTCGGCCCTGAGAGAAAATAAATAAATTTCGCATACCAGAACAAGCAATATTTTAGTGGACGATGATGACATTATGAGGATCGCATATAAATTGTTCTTGACAAGATGACGATGATCGGCATTTAAAGCGCGTACCCACTAAGAGAGACAGGCCAAGAATCGGGTGGCACGAGGTTGCTTAAAATATTCGTTGTTATGCACGTGGGAACCGTCGACCGCATGAATGTGGCGTGCACGACGATGATGACGATCAGGCGCAAACATGGCACATATGCACGCACAATGAAAGATGCCCCGGGAATCAGGCAGTTTGTAGAAATCAGCGTACAAAGCACTGACACCATCAATACCCATAATCACGTCGCAGCAATAGCGCCACATAGTTTGTTAAAGTGTAGCTCGCTGGATTCAGCCAAGAGCTCGATATAGCGGCACAACGAAAGTACACTAAAAAAAAAGAGATTCACCGTTATCTTGTAGGTGGCGCTGGGTCATTTCGCTCGTGAAATCAGTTGTAGTAGATGTTTTGGCCTCATAGCTGAATAACCCGTAGTCAAAATCTTCAAAACTACTGATCTCTACTTTAGGGAGCCAAACATAGTACATGATCAGTGTTCAAAACGACTCTTGGATCCAGGAAAACAAGAAGCATTGAGCACAGCAACTGCCTCATTCCCGACGTCTTAAGCATCTATTTATACGAACACTGAATTTCAAAAATGGTCTAAGAAAACTTTACATTTTGCAGGTAATTTCAAATTTCACGCAAGTGACAGGTCGCGAAGGGAATGGAAGCGCAGTCGAGCACGAAAGAGGATTAGGGGGTGCGTTGAAATTACGTAATTTGCAGGCATAATAAGGGAATCGCTTGCGCAAGACGGGGGTAACTGGATATCACTGGGAGAGGCCTTCGTCCTGCAGCGGACATAAAGATTATAAATACAATTATTAGATGATGGTGATGATGATGCACACTACATGAGATGCCCCGTTTTCAGTCTGTGTTATACCATGTGCCTTGAACTACGGACCATGTACTTTGTGCTCGCCTTCAACACATTGCCGACAGACAAATGTTGGCTGCTGCTCTTGCACGATTTGGCAGCCGGCCCGGCTGTCAGAAGGCGTTATTTATGGGTCCCTAGACGGGACTGTAAATCTAGTTTTCAGGGCATACAAGCCTTTATCGAGTTCTTGAAAAAAAAAGAGAAAGATTGGAGTAGATCCGCTTTTCATCCGTTTTGCCCTCTTCCCTCTGTCCCCATTATCCCCACCTTATTCCTCTTATTCCAGCTCCCGGTAGCTGGCCGAATATTAGGGCATGTCCCATAAACCAGGCCGTTCTTTGAGACGTTAAATAAGAATATACATAATAATAATAATAATAATAATAATAATAATAATAATAATAATAATAATAATAATAATAATAATAATAATAATAATAATAATAATAATAATAATAATAATAATAATAATAATAATAATAAGCTTTATTTCCATCAGAACGATGGAGGGGCCGTGGGTAAAAGCTGTTGAACAGCTTGACTAGAGCCCACGGTCCCCTCTACAAGGCAGTATAGGAGCATGCATGAAACATACAGGAATCTGACAAAAGGCAAACGCAAAATTGATTCGATTTAATGTATTACAAGGAAACCGATATTAATATTGTTCAAAAACATAACATATCACGTGGCGCAGTTCGCGAACTGTAGTACGACCTAAATCAATTCCACATTTATTCAGATTATTAAGAAGTTTAGGCAATATGTACGATAATGTGCCCATAGAATAGTTAGCACGGGGAGTGACCACCTTCCAGTATTCAGACTGACATATAGTATAGGATGTGGGCTTTATTTACAGCTTGGCTAGGTTGCGAAAAAAATTTTGATTTTCTTTTTATTCGCACTTAAAGGCAACAATTAGTCTATAGCTATACAATTTCCAGACAGGCATTATATTTGCTTTAATGAACAGAGTATGTGTATGAGAATTATAGGGGACATCAAAAAGAAGCCTAATTATTTTTTTTTGTAGGATGCACACCTTTGTTAAGTTAGTTACTGTGGTATATTCCCATACTAAAAAGCAGTAAGAGAGGTGAGAGTAAAAAAGAGAATTATGTATCAGCTTTCTCACACTGAAAGGTAATATCGACCTACATCTGGATAAAATACAAACGACACTTGACAGTTTAGTGCAAACAGAATCTACATGAATATCCCATAACATATTTTGCGAAAACATGACCCCAAGAATTTTTATACTACTTACTACTTCTATTTTTCTGGTGCCGTAGATAAGATCTATGTTCATATTTACCTGTTTTGCTTTCGGTCTAAATAGCACAGCCTTAGTTTTGTTGGTGTTAACCCCTAACTGATTTGCTACAGACCATTCCAGAAGATTTACAAGAGCGGAGTTTGCTACGTAGCTGATTTGCTCAGTCTGTAGCGGAAAAAAATATGCTGGCATCATCAAAGTACAACATATATTTGGCTTCAGCGCATGTATTTACCAGATAATTTATATAGATATTAAAAAGAAAAGGTCCAAGAATGCTGCCTTGAGGCACTCCTCTTGCAATCGGTTTTTGGTCGGAACAGTGCTCGTCTATTTGAACATACTGCCTCCGATAGCTAAGCTAAGATTTTATAAGATTCCAGCAATGGCCACGCACTCCATACAATTCAAGTTTTTTTGAGTAAAATGTGATGAATAATGCAGTCAAATGCTTTTGTGAAGTCAATGTACAGGCCCAGTACAACCATCTTACTTGAAAACTGTGATAAAATAAACTCTTTTTGTTCTATCAAGGCTAGTTCCGTAGACCTATGCTTTCTAAACCCAAATTGAGCTGGGGTTAGAAGGTCATATTTCTGGAAAAAAAATTGAAAGGCGCTCATGAATAATCTCTCCTGAACCCTTTGAAAATATTGGCAACACTGAGATAGGGCGATAATTCTTGATGTCGTTTCGATCACCTTTCTTGAACAATACTGTAACCTCAGCCACCTGCATTCTTTGTGGGAAAACGGCACTTGAGAAACAAAGGTTAAATATATGGGTTAAGAATCGGTGCGATAAGATCCACAATATGTTTAAGCGGCCGAATTTGCATACCTTCAACGTCACAACTAGAGCTGTATTGAAGAGACATAAAAAATTATCCGACGATTACGATACTCCCTAATGCGAAATTTGAGCGCAGCTCTATACGTGTTTCCATTTCGCGATATTTTGAAGCAAAGAATTTGAGAGAGACATGTAGCAGAGTCGGTAATGGTCGAAAATCTGATCTGCGGATCAAGCGAGCCGGCGTTTATACATGACTCGTCAAAGGTTCCAGTGTGATCGCTGGTGCCGCATGGCTTCCAGAAAGTACTATACAATTCGCATAGCGCATACAATCAGATTAAGAAACAATCTCACACAATAACAACCAAAACAAGCGCGAACGAGACCGACCCAACAGAACCAAACGGGCGCGGGCGAGAGCTTTGGCACGAGCAGACGATAGTACGAAACGAGCGGATCGGCTGAGACCAGACACGAGTGCGCATCGAGCCGTAAGGAGGGTCCGCATGACACCAGCATCGCGCGCGCACGTCACTGAAGGGGCCACTCTCATTGGTCTCCGCCATTCGCGGCTCGCGTCCTTCGTCTCCCACTCCAGCGAAGGGGGGCGGAGCTGGTTACGAGGCCGACGACAACGCCGACGACAACGACGACGCGAAACCCAGGAACGGACGCCAAAGAGCTGCGCTCTAAAACAGACCGAACTTGTTCTTCGCTAACCACCTCAAGAAAGAAAGTAGATTGGTTCCTAGGGGGCATGAATCTTGAAAATTCAGACACTGGAAAATAATCGCCAGACTGCACACAATAGTTATTAAATAAATTCGCCAGGGCGCCACCGGATATCTCGACTTCACCGATTTTAAGTTTATCTGTTTTTGGGGACGAGTTACTGCGATTTAAAACAGTGTTCAACTTTTTCCGCAAAAGATCAGGCTTACGAGAGCAGGCGTCAAGTTCCGCATGAAAATAGTTTTGTCTGCTTAGCTTTATTTCTTTATTTAGCTGATTTCAGTACATCTTAAACTCCTTGAGTTTTGGTGGATTTTTAGTTTTTATAAACTGATGGTACATAGTATTCTTCTCATTGATCTTTTTAATGAGCTCTGGCGAGATCCAAGGCTTGCGTATTTACCTACCAAGTTTCAATTGCTTAAGCGGAAAGTGCCGTTTATATATTTCAGCGATGTGATGAAGGAACATGTTATACGCCTTGTCAGCGCAATTAATCGCAAGAAGATATTCGAAGTCAGAATTTAGCACGTCATTTCTGAAGGCATCAAGGCGAGTAGGATTTATTATTTGAACATTTATAAATTGTTTTTTGCTATGATGATTGTGTCTATCTAATATTATGAAGGTAGGAAGGTGGTCACTCAAGTCGCAGGTCATCACACCCGCAATGTTATTTTCACTGACCGAGTTAGTAATACCTAGGTCTAACATAGTTTCGCTATGTTCTGTGGTCCTACTAGGCAAATTGGTTTGGTTTGAGCACCCGTTTGAAGTAATGAGCATATTCATAGTGGTTTTGGCTGCTGAATCTCCTAACAAATCAATATTAATGTCGCCAGCAGATAGAACCAAGTAACCAGCCTCAGAAATAGACGATAAGAACTCTTCGTAGAACGCAAAAAAAAAAAAGTTTTCGACATTTCCATCGGGTGGGCGATAACATACAGAGGAAACAGAATTGTTCACTTTCGCAGTAAAAACTTCGTAATCAAAGCAAGAAACACAGAAACAAGAAAACAGTACAACCCGCCGTGGTTGCTCAGTGGCTATGGTGTTGGGCTGCTGAGCATGAGGTCGCGGGATCGAATCCCGGCCAGGCGGCCGCATTTAGATGGGGGCGAAATGTGAAAACACCCGTGTACTTAGATTTAAGTGCACGTTAAAGATCCCCAGGTGGTCGAAATTTCCGGAGTCCACCACTACGGCGTGCCTCATAATCAGAAAGTGGTTTTGGCACGTAAAACCATATAATTTAATTTTTAAAACAGTTCACATTGTATCCCTTCCTTTAGTAGCATCATTACGCCGCCGCCACGACGATTTCAGCGATTTAAGAAGAATGACTGATAAGGTGTAAACCCGAAGTGACCATGATCAGAGAGCATTATCACATCAAACAGAAATGAAAAACTTGAAATAAAATGCTCGATAGAGTCTTCTTTGTTACAAAGGGAACGAACATTCATGTGAAGGCATTTCAAAGCGCTTTTTTGATAGCCCGAGACAACAGCATTCACTTCATGTGACATGAGAAACTTTCGACGTGTTGATTCGCACATAAAATATTATAACAAGCACTATGATCAAGATTGGCTGTTCAGATAGATCATGTCGAAAGGTCACGTTCACTGCGCACGATGACAGAAGAATCGCCGTCTGCCTTACGCAGATAAATCTTGCCATTTCTTAACCAGACATATCTGTAGCCCTTTTTCTTCGCCAACTCCTTTGCTGTCAGAAACAGTTGCCGACATCAGGTTGTCATATTCTCTAGTATGAAAGTACTGCTTTCATTGTCTCTCAGTTTCCGCCTATTTTCGAGCCATTTATCCCTGGTGGCTTGTCGGGCATATCGAGCGATTATTCCTGGGACCTTGCCTGCTTTCGCCGGAAGGCGGTGAATAGCATCAACATCAAGTTTGCTCAATTCTGGGACTTCTAACAAACCTGCCACGCTGTTCGCTTTCATCAAAACGTCTTCGTTCGGAGTAACCTGAATTCCATGAAATTCCAAGTTTAACCGGCGGTTTCCCCATTCAAGTTCATTGATTTCAATGACCAGCTTTTCAGTCTTCGTCTCGCTATATTGGGCCTTTTCCTCAAGCTTCTCTACCCTTGCTTTCACATTTTTTGTGTCGCTTTCTTGTACAGCAAGACGTTTCAGCAGTTCATCATACTTGTCAGATATTACTTCAATACTTTTTCCGATGTTCGAAACCGTCTCCTTTAGAGGCACCAGCCCATCGAGCTTTTCATTCATGCTGACCAGTATAGAGACCTCAATCCAGCACTCCTTCCTAGTTACTCTATCACTCTGATTTTCTTCCTTCTGCTTAGCTGCTTTGCAACTGGGACATGTCCACTTTTGCTTTGATGACACGCTTCGGTTTTTAAATTGCTTTTCTGTGAGACCACCAGCACAGTTTCCAATATGGTAAGATTGGGTACATTCCACACAAGACATAAACGCCTCTTTGGGGTCAACAGCCTCATTACAGGAAAGGCAAGTATTGTTTCCCTACATTGGAACTGACAGTAAATTCAAGAAGCAAGCAACAACCAAAATACACGGGCTTTGCAAGTTGGCAGCAGGGCAGCGACAACAAATTTACAGCTACAAAGGCGTAAAAGAAACACTACCAACCTGCGAAAAGCAGTGTTGCGTTTAGAAAAGCGTCCACATGCTGCCACTGCTGCCGAGTGCCGGGTGGTTCACGAGTCCAGCCTTTATCCTTACAGCGAGCAACAAGCGGCGCCTGCAGCTCCGCTCGTTGTTGCAGTTTGTCGGTGGGTTCCGCAAACAAGTGCCCACTGCTATACGATGACTGGAGCCCAAGTAGGCGGCCACGTCAGGCCAGGCAACAGGACTGCGGGAAAAACGGAGCTGCGAAAAGCAATCTTGCGTTTAGAAAAACGTCCACATGCTGCCACTGCTGCCGAGCTTATATTTATAAAGTTCATAGTATTTATAAAGCGTTTATAGAGTTTATAGTATAAATAAATAAATAAATAAATAAATAAATAAATAAATAAATAAATAAATAAATAAATAAATAATGTATGTCAAGATTCGATTGTTTTTATGATGCGCATCTCCTAATTTTCTTTGCACGTCCGCTCGCAGAATGATTACTCCTCAATTTCTTGCTGGCTGTCCCTTGGAAAATCTTCAGTCTCTCAGTTAGTTACCTTGCCTTGCTTCCATTTTCTTTTCTTTTTCTTTTTCTTTTCGTGTACACATAAAGAATATCCTTTCTTTGTTATCCTGCGACGGCTCCAACGTTGTGCGAAGCTATCCCAAGCCGAAAACGAGAGGTTAGCTCATTTTTCGAGTTTCACTCGCTTCGCGGTTGCCATAATCATATAATCGTAATTATCATCGTCCATTTCCCGCCGTCTGAGTAACGAAGGCATCTCCCGGCAAGTATCTTGCGTCGGCCGCGTACATTTTGTGCCTGCACATTTCTTAACCTAATCATACACCTGAACTCCTGCCGTTCTCTCTTGCACTTTCCTACTCATGGAGCCCATTTTGTTGCTGTGACAGATAACGCCATAGAGACTTCGCAACTCACGGGCAATTATGGCACTATATGCGTCCCGCACGGGGTACTGCCTAGCGCGGTCGGAAAAGCCGTGAAAGAAGTCGTCATGCCGGATATGCAAGTTTCGCAGACCTAACGCTAACCATAACCCAGTTAGGAACAGCCAGAACGGTAAGCTGATTAGCTCACATGCTCCGGGCAAAGCTTATTGACCGTGGTGCGCCGTTATAACCAAAGCAAAGACTGCGTTGTCTCTTTCATTTCCCGGATATCTCCGTGCGCTATCGCGCGCCTTTCTTATTTTGCTACTAAAGCCGCTGTCGGAGACCTCCCCATTAACTCTCTGCGATTCAGCGTGTTTTGAGAATGCCGGCATTAATGCACCCAGGACTTCATTAAGGCAGGCGAGCGTGAGTTCAGTCCTGCTGGCCGCGTTCCCGTTATAGCACACGGAGCTACGTGGAAAGTTCGATTTTCCACGTACATTATTGACCGAAAGAATTGCTCCGGTGCAGTGCATACAATCGTCTCCCACAGCGCCGCCCTATTCCCGCTGTGGTACCCCTACGGTGCGAATAGCGAGGCTTGTGGTATAGTTTGCATTCGATTTCGCCCAATAGCGTTTCATCTGGGCCAAACGCAATGTTTGATTTGCATCTTAATGCCGTCTGTACGTCCATTAGAAAGGTGCTCAAAAACAGCAGAAGCTCATTGGAAGAATTGATTTTTAAAAATAATTTTTATGTCTAGAAGCCACAGGTGGAGCCTTAGGCGGGCGTGGGAGCTATGTTCGTCTCGATAAAACACAGCCGCGTAACAAATCTATGTAATGCAGCACGCAAAGCGAGGGTGAAAGAAAGGAACGTAGCGACTGCTTTCTTTCCATCGAGCGACTTTTAGTCGGCGATGACTTTCAACTAACTTATCGATGCTCCACAGACGAATCTAACCATTTATAGGGCCGACTTGCGCCCATAAAGTGAAAGAACACACGTGGCAACGATGCCAGTGCCAATGCACACATGAGAATATCGTTGCAGCACTGTCGAAAAGGTTGTGTAGACTTGGCCGAAGACGACGACGCTGAAGGACATTGTGGCCTGCCTAACATAGTCCGGAGCATCATGTTACTTCGTTATGTTTATTTATTAACGCACTGTAATATCTCTTTACTATCGCATCTCTAATTTTACTGTTCTGTTTAATTTTCTCCCTGCTATCACCCGATTATTAGCTAAATGCCCGTAGTGGGTTCTCTTAAAAAACGTTTGTCGAAAATTATGTTGTGTTTCTATTGATTTTTTTTTCTCAATACATTTCCCGCAGAGAGGCGATTTAATATCACGAATGATTTTTTAAGGGTTGCGCCATTTCAAATAGGACCAATCAAACAACCTGCCATTTCGTCTGCGGTTAGAGACAGTGGAAATATTATGTAAGTATATTATCTTACGCTTCTAACCGACCCATGACATTTTGGTGGACAAGCGGGGTTGACAGGAAATTGTGCGATTGCCAACTTAAACTACGCGGCCAACTGTACTTTCCGTTCAATGTGCAGATCACGGAGGTATAGATCGCCAAATACTGGCGTTTATTGAATACGCAAATTTCTTTTTGGCGTGCATTCTGCAGCGTGTGTTTTCTTTTGTGCAATGGCCTATAGTTGCGCGGTTTCAACCCGTAACGTTAATCGGTACACAGAGCGAGCGGCGACCTCGTATCACGCATTTGAGACGTATACGTGTACCTGCGACTTATTACCACCCGGCGCCAGCGCGTCGTATACATTTGACGTCGCGTTACAACCTCGCTGTCACAGTGACCGAAATGAATGTCCCGGAGTATCTGTAATTCACCTGTCAATCACACCGAGCGCATTTAGCTGTGCGAGGACACAAAATAAAAATTTAAACGATGAATGAAAAAAACAAAATGCGACGGCAAGTTCAGGTCTCTCACACGGTGGCGCTGACGTAAAGTACTCAACAAAGAATAAAAAAGAAAAGACCGTGGAAATTTACAAGAACGGGAAGAAAGAAATTAGAAGGAAACATCTGTACGATAACGCAGAAGACGGTGCCTTGATATTTGATGGTTGAGCCGATCGCCTGAAGGACAAAAACACATCGGGGCAAACACTCGCAACAAGATGTGGCACACGTACGCTGCAGCAACAATCTGGAGGCCACTCAGCACATCTACAATGGAATGCGCAGGGATTCACCGAGTGAGACCCGTAGGTAGCATGCCCCTTCCAGAAGCACTTGGATTTAAAGTGAACGGAAGCAACAGCCGGCCAGCAGTCGAAATAAGCAAGAGGCGTTTAGCTTATTGGTGAGGGGAAAAAAAATTATGCAGATCCCACTTACTGTGGGAATCGAAGTTATGCGAAGCATTTCGCATGTGGCTGACTGTGGCATCGAGCCTGCGGCGGCGCGCCTAGAAAGGCTATTTCACTCTCTCGATGGCTTCGAGCAGGCGCTCACTGTAGAGCTCGGACATGCTGAGGGTCAGAAAGAACGTGGGCATGCCTAGCTGCCCCATCACTGCGAACACGTTCCCCTTCCTCTGCGCCAAGTGGCACCCCAGTAGCACGGCCTCGTTCTCGAGCTACTCAATTACACCTCAGAGGAGCGATATGTCTGAGTTGGCGTATTTCTCGAGGAAGCTACGGTCTTCCAAGGGCTTCTCTGTGAGCTACAGGAGCCGGTTGGCGTGCACGGGAAGGGAGAGAGAGTAAAACATCTTTATTAATAATATTTGAATGGCGAGAGCAGTGTGGCAGGAACCCTCAGTCCAGGGTCCCTAAGATGATTCCGGCGATGTTTCGAGCCACTTGCTTTCGAATCGCTGTTCGTTCGGAGGCGACCACCACCCGGTGTTCGACAACCGACCTGGCCTGGATCTTCTTAAGCGCGCCAGCTGACTCGGCGCACGCGAGATCCAAAGGCGAGAGTGACGGCGATACCGCGGCCACGCCGCCAACGTGAACATGAGCATGTATGCAGCAACTCAAGTCGGTAGACGCCACCAGACCGGCGCGCATCGGGAGGCTAGATAGATAGATATACACTCTCAAAACGCCCGAAGTTTGTAAAGAATGCTTCGCATTAAAAGCAGGGAAGATATTGGTACGAACAGATCTGTAACAAGCATAGGTAGCGGTACAAGGTCAAGATAGATAGAGAAGTTTCGAGGAAGAGAAAAAAATAAAAATAAAGATTAAGAAAACGTATAAAAGATGCTAGAATGAAAAGCATGTATAGCATACTTGATTAAATAAATTAAAATATCGGGTTTTAAGCGCCAAAAGCACGATCTGATTATGAGGCACGTCGTAGTGGGGGACTCCGGAATAATTTTGACCACCTGGGTTTTTTTAACGTGTCTAAGTACACGGGTGTGTTTTACGTTTCGCCCCCATCGAAATTATTATTATTATTTGTTTTGGACACATGTGCACTTATACACAGTTTACAAGAAAAGGAAAGCGACGAGCAGGCTGGCAACTGCCATCGGAAGGGGCACAACGCCTGCCTACTCTTCTGAAGGGAGGTGACAGCAACACAGAAATGGAAGATAAGAAGGAGAGGAGGAGAGAGGAAAGGAAGAGCAACAGGACAAATCTAAAGACTAAAGTAGAACACAGTACACTACGCGCATTGTTCTGCCCAGTTTCGACTATGCAGCCGGAATTAAAGCGACGCCGCGTCGAACAGCCTCCACAATTATCAATCACATCCATGGCTAGTTCGCTATGCGTCTAATTGTGCGCTCCACGATGAGACGCCAAGTACAGCTGCACGCAATCACGGTTTCACCGGTAGTCGGTTCACAATATACACTACAAGGTGTTTGAACCCGCCACCTCCCATCTTCAAAGGAAGAAGCGTTAGAACACAGTACAGATCACACACAGTACGGCCGGTCTGAAGGTCACGCCACTTTAGAATGTTGAATGTTCGCACTACAAACGGGAACCTAAGCTAGTTAACTCTCGAAAGGTTAGTAGGACGCGATGGGCCTGATCATGCTATAGGTGCACAACCACTCGATAGCATACCTGATTAACTCAAGGTGGTTAGGCGACTCTTTGTCACCGCCAAGTTTTAAAGGAGCTGCCAATAAATCATCATCATCATCATCATCATCATCGTCGTCGTCGTCGTCGTCTTCGTCATCGGCAGCAATGAAACTCCTTACTCGAAATGCATGTCTGCCGGCGCTGTTTGCGCCCTCCGTGGGCGTTGGGTCACCGACCTGATGCATCATGCTGCACAATAAAAGCATTAGCCTTTGTGACGCATTGTGACTGCAGCTGGTTCTACAACGGTGACCAAGCGCTCACCGGTGGCGCAAGAAAGTGACGGCAGCCGCCACTTCGGGTATCACATTTCAATCGCTGAACGCTGTACCTGCTCACCCGATACAAAGGAGGAATGACCACAGTCATCATCATCATCATCATGTTCATGAAGCACCTATTCGGAGGCTGCGTGCTGAGGAATCAAGGCACGGCGCGCCTTCGTGAAGGCGGGCTAATTGTGACGTCACATAGCATGCGTTCGGTGAATGATGGCACACTCAGTGCATTCATTTCAGCATGCACCTCTCGGAGACACATGTGACACACGAG
Source organism: Dermacentor albipictus (assembly GCF_038994185.2). Taxonomy (NCBI): domain Eukaryota; kingdom Metazoa; phylum Arthropoda; class Arachnida; order Ixodida; family Ixodidae; genus Dermacentor; species Dermacentor albipictus. The sequence continues at coordinate 29,560,908 of NC_091823.1, read as the reverse complement.
GTGCCTCAGACAGGATGCTTCACTTCACAAACTAGAGCGAATTCTAAGTGCAACTTGCTATTGCGGACAGAAGGCGCCAGGCATGCGTTTAACGACTGCTTTAAGCGAATCGAAGCACTGGAGTCTTGGGCCTTTGTCAGGTCGGCTCGGCGAAACGGCTGTGTTCCTGGACGCCAGACCGGCAAACATTATATAAACAAGCTAATGCTTATTAAGACGTACATTATTTGCATACGTAACCAGCGAGTTTGACCTCAAATAATGGTAGCAGCCGTGCTGGATGGGATGGTCTGGCGTTATCCGCCAGTGCTAGATAGCAACGACGTTACTAAAATTTACAGGGACCATATATACACTACTTACCATTCGCAGCGGGCGCCATGTTGTATGCACAGGCTGTCACATGACACGTGCAGCGCCGCTAGCTGTACATATGGTTCGCCCTGTAAACATTACATTGATATATGACCAACGTTAGGCCAAACCCGGGTAAGTGTTACCGTCATTTAAGGCAGAGAACACCGGCTGCCTTTAAAATGTGAAAATATGGATTAAAAAAAAGTTTTGCGGCGTACCGGTGGGTTCATGCGAGACATGTTCGACCTGTCGACTGTTTCGAAGCGTACCGCCAATTGAAGAACAGACACCTGACATTTTATCCCTGAAAATGGCACGTGCGGCATCAATTATGAGCAAGTCTTCCTGCATGGTCAAGCCTCTAAATAAACAAGCGAGTTTTTAACAGGCTCCTCGCGACATTCTTCATTGATGCGTGGAAAAGCGCAAACAATGCGCGGTGGTAGTGCGTGCAATACGCCTAATAGAAACAAGAACATGTCTTGATGAAACATCACATATTCACACCAACATGAAAGGATACAAACATGTAATCGTGCGAACATGTCATCGACTTTCTGGTAGATCATTTTTTTTTTAATGAAGCTGACTCCAGCTTGCTGACTTATGCAAAACTTGTTTCGCCTATTCGCAGCAAGAGGAGCTTTTATATTACATTGGATATATATAGTGTCTGAAGAGGAAACTTTAGCTCGGGGTCAACTCCAATTTTCCTATTCAAATGCACGAGAAACGTAGAAATGTTTTTCTGAGACAACCGCTGGATCGATATGAGTGAAATACGTTGCGGTTGAGAGAGAAAGTTAAATGCAAGAACATAATTTTAATTTAGTGCCTCAAAGGTTTTTGAAAGAATTCTGAAAATTGGTCAGCTAAAAAGAAATTGAAGCATGAAGTTTACAAAACCGTTATGACAACCGTTAGGGCATCTCATTAACCAACCACTAAACCAACCAAAAGGGAACATGACGCAGGCATCTTTTGCCCTTTATACATCCCTGTAACTTCCAGTTATTACCCGTCTGCAAAATTACAATTTAGAAAAATTATCGCTTTATATCAACTAAATTAAAGACAGCGGAAAACACTCTTCGATTAAAAATGGAGAAGTTTGCCTTGCGACACGCCTATCACGCTACTCTAGAGGAACGCGATGGTAAATGAAATTATATGCTCAGGTACACACTACAGGGCCCCACCTCAGTCTTACAACATACACAAAACCTACCACAAGAGACATCATACAAAACTAATAAGGTACCTCCTGGAGACCGCAATGACTCGCAAGAATGTTAAAGGCGCCCTCATAACATGGCACAAATTGTGGGCACTATAGTCCATGGTCCAAGTAACTTACATCACGCAGCTCAAGGCGGCGGACACCGAGAAAACACTCAGCCTAGAGTGCTGTGGAGGGCAGATATTCTATCGTCGCATTTAACGTATCCGCTTTTGCCATAGCTCATCGCCGAGATAAAACAGGAACAAGCGCACCTTGGCATTCCGGGCTGTGATTACCGCGACAGTTAGGGACGCCGAACTTGCTGGGCACGTTACACCATCACTGAAATGCGCGAACTTTGTGCACCACCCCGAAAAACACTTTAACAAATAGACAACAACGGTAAAAGCCTATAAACTCCCTAGGCTGCCAATCAAGGCCTCTATTACATCATAAATGAACCCCGAAGTATGGTAACACCCCCTCCCAACACATGAGACTGCCCGCAGCAGCAACAAACCGAATGAAACGTTGAAAGCGACTTACAGGTATAGGATTCGCGAGCATGAACGTGGCAGTCGTTTACAGCAGCAGTTAACCCGCCGCATGAAAAGATTTGGAGGACATTTAAGCTTCGAGTGGAACGCGCTGGCATTCAAAGATCCCTGACTGCTGCTCACGCTTCCCGGCAACTGCAGCTTATGTAACCGTAATGTTTGCCGGGAAACGTTGGCGGCGAACGCTATGCACGAATGCGAGCTTTCAGGTAGAAACGCGGCCTCTTGCGTGGGCCACGGATGCGTGGAGGCGAGCGCCATCTGGAGGTGTTGCAAGGATCCGGGTACGCTGCTCTATGAACGGTAGACACGCTGGAAAAGGGGTTTGTGGTTGAGTTTCCGCGTAACAGAATTATGCCTTGTCGTATATTGAAATTACATTCCGACGCTATCATGTCTCCAGGTTGTGTGTATAAGTCGTACTTTACGATTTTTCTCGCGCAACTTACTTTGAGAAATTCAATTAGTTCAGTAATGTGCACGAATGTATGACTTCTTACTGGCCACCCTGTGCTAGGGACGTCAGAGTCTACACTGCCACTTCGCCCAGAAATAATGAAACTTTATACGAGACAACGGCCGACAATTATCATTTTGACAGACGTGATGAGTGGTTCTTCTCTTCGTCTTACCCCAGCACAATGCGTTGAGCTTGGGGTTCGTCAGCTGCCTCACGCAGCGGCGACTGGTCAAAAGGAAATGGCCATCCTTCAACGGTGATATCGTCGCTCAATTCGTCGCTGAAATCACCGCTGTCTACTTCGGAAGAGCAGGAAAAGCTCTCCGTGCTGTCAGAAGACATCGTGGCCATCGACTCATCGTAGACCTCACACGAAACGGCTACTCGTTTCGGTTTTGGCAACTCGTTTCTGGTTATTTAATATTTTTGTTGAATTTCTAAGCAAAATGAACCACCATACCGGTGGTAGGGCTGTCAGTGTCATTTGAAGATGACAACGTCCTAATAGGGTTAAAAAAAAAAAACGACGGAGTTGCCTTTTAAGTTTCCGCGGCGGGCACTTAGAGAAACTTCGCCGACAGCCCATCGCATCGAGGAGAAAGCGAAAGCGGGAAGCCCGGCGCTAGCTCTATTCCATTCGCAGGCGCAACGTTTTCTCTGAAGAAAGGCGCAAGCTGGTTCCGGACGCACGAAGGTTGATGGTATGTAAACGGTGGCTCATCGCATGATGACGATAATGATAATGATGCGTAAGAAAATGCGATGCACGATAGCGTCACATTCACATAAATGCGACAAAAGTTAGATTCTCTTTTAGAATCCCTGAGTCATTAACACACACAAAGAAAACTGCAAACGAGAACCACGAGAAATAGCTCTTGCAACGCAAATGTTTTACTTTGCGTCTCATGAATTGCTATAGAAAAAGAAACACATAAATTTCAGAGTAGTCTGTTTGTAATTCCGCAATGGTTGGGACTGACGTCAGTAAAAAAAAAAATTACACGCTCGATACTCGCCGCACATTCGGCCGAAACAAACTTTTCGATCAATCAGAGCTATCAGAGGAGATGAGGAGAGGCATAGTGCTGGCTTACGAATTGATTCTGTTCGCGACCGGCTAGCTAAACGTCAACACCTTTCTTTATTTTGCTGGCGTCAAACATTGTCATATGCTGACATAGGCAGAAATGATTACGTCTTCGTTTGCTTTGAAGTGATCTTGATTTAGCGAACGCGCACCACGTCACTCACTCCACTCCACGCACGCACGCACGCGTAAGACTTCTCTGTATTTGGTTATTTTGGGCGAAAGAACGGTGACGATTGTGTAATTTAATCACTGTACTCCGTACTGTGTAGTCAGTATTCTGTAAAGATGGCGAACCCACATTACTTCCCTTTGTAACCAACGTCTTGGCTGTTCCTTCCTGTATAGAGACCTCAAGCGCACATTTCCAATCTTGTGCTCCAAAATTCACGAATGTGCCTGTAATGTATTACTTACTTGCATGCATGGTATGCAAGGAGTGGGAAATTATGACTTTGCTTTAACTCCACAAAAAAAAAACATCATTGTAGTTGTCTCTGTACTTAATTGCGAACCATTTCTAAACAAATGGAGGCAGTGCTGAGATTTCTTCTTGATTGTTACTCCACATCAATAGACGCTGTAGTGAGTGTGACATGACGCTGAGTACTTTTGGATGGAGTTTATTTGTGCCGTGGAAGGAGGTATAGATTCTTATAGCGCCTAAAGCTGCAGTACGTAGCCTGAAAGGATACGTTCGAACGAGTTGTAGAATAGCTGCGATGTGTAGAACTAGCTGTAAGCAGCCGCTACGCTTCACAAAGCACATACTACATCTTGGAACATTGGTGTAGCTCAGGCAAGATGAGGACACGGAAGAGAACTTCACCACACCGACGCGGCGCTAGTGTCTGCGTGCCATGTTCTCTTCTAACCCTTCGCCTTGCTTTCTGTACGCCAGAGAGAGAGAGAGAGAGAGTGATATAAGGAAAGCAGAGATGTTAACCACTCAAGAGTCCGGTTGGCTACCCTACGCTGGGGGAAAGGAGAAGGGGAAGAGAGAGCCAATATTTTAAGAGGACATACTAGCAAGCCCGCATTGCGACACTACGTATAGTACAGTGTGCACTGTATCGCATTGCACGCCGTCATTGGGATATTAATATGTCTGTTCACCCAGAGATGATGATGATCATCATCATCATCATCATCCTAGTTACGCCCACTGCAGGGCAAAGGCCTCTCCCATACTTCTCCATACGTCACCCAAAATGATTTCAGCGGCACTGTTATAGAAAAGAGCAAGCTCTTGAGTTTGGTAGAAGGAACAGAAGAAACCGCTATGGACCAAACGGTGGTTACTTCACAGATCGTGAAGTTTGGAGGGACTGACACATGCTAATGAATAGCTGAACGTTTTTCCGAACCGACGAGAAACCATCAGAGTTGTTCTTCTGACTTGCGAATTTCTCAACTGTTGACGCACTGCGCGACTGAGGTCGACCATCCAGATCACGCCTTATGAGAACGTCAGTATCGTTTCCACACATTTAAACATTTGTTCTTCGTAAATATTCGTACTGCTGGTGGGGTGTTGGGAAATAATTTTTCGCTTCGACACTCTGAAGCACTGACAGTTCGATCATATTGCTTTTCTTTCGAGAACATTAAAAAAAAAAGATCATATAAGTAAAGGAACGACTTCGCACATGTCTCGCTCCCTCGTGCTGGATGATGGAAACTCAAGCAGACGCCGCTCGCAGTGCCACTATTATTTATTTGCATTAACCGTCAGTTTTGTGACCAAGAGTGCTGTAGCTTCTGACTTCATTATCACGCACTCTGCGCATCTTGCGCCATCGAAGGAATCGACAAACGACGATGACGACGACGAAGTGTCACACCCTGCTGAACCTGCACCATGGTTCTCGCTCTTCGAAATGGGCGCAATACAAGGATCTTTTTATTCTGGCAGTACGGGTCTGATGATTTCGCGTGACTTTTCTTTTCCACCAAATGGGCGGAGGTCGCGAGCTCGCTGTAAAGGCTGCCTCCGATGAAAGGCTTCACATCCATACAGCCACTATACAGACACAGGATAGGCGGTACCGATGCATACTATACCGATGCTAGCTATACTGTCACTCATAATAGAACAGCCAAACGTAGCAATGGAAGGGCATATTAACAACCACCATACTATCGTTCCAAGTACCATTGAAGGTTTAGTTCTGACCAAGACAAGACACTAGTTCGCACGAATATCCACGATGCTTGCCGAGCTTTTCAACAAAGCAAGTTTCCCTGGCACATAAACGCATCCGTCCCGATGCTGCACCAATGCAAACTCATTTCCCCGCATCGAGATCAAATGGATACCTGGCCACACGGGCATTTAGCGGAGCGATGTGACACATGTCCTAGCCCGCGGTTCACTTCATCTAAGACCTCACTGCCATTAATCATAGGCGCCCTGCACGCAAGTGGCAAGCCATACAAAGGCGGCTCGTCCTACCAAACTTACGAAAGCTGCTTCTGCACTCATACAACACAAGCCCCGAGGATGTCTGAATCCTCCTCCGAGTGGTTTCGTCCTCTATGAACTCCGTTGGTGGCACACCGACTCACTAAAACCCCCCGTCCAACCCGTGTCCCTCAATGCCCAGAACACACCTTCTCCACCCGTACTTTCTGGCTCTGCCAACACACACAAAGAGGCCTACCAAAAAAGCCTCACAACACCACAGCCGTCCACCCATTCCTGGGAGTCTGGCTCACTCCTACCACATGAAGCACCTGACGAGTTTCTACGGTTCATCGCACAACACGTCGAGCAACTGTTGGGCGATACTTCCGCAGAGCCGAGGATGAGGAGGGGCGTTGATGAATAAAGTTTTCTCACTTTCTTTCTGGAAAGGTAACATTCTAAGCTGGATACACCGGTGACAGACCTTCCTGAAAATTTTTATAATTGATCATAGTCATCACTGAATGTTGATTATTAATACCAGGTAGCCACTACGAACTCGGTCTATGCGTGGATGGTATGGGGAACAGACTCCAGCGATGCTGCGAATGCAGCTGGAAATGTCCTGTAGAAGAACTATGCGCCATCAGTGATGGAAAACCAAATGAAACTACCTGTGATTATTGCTATAGGGTACGTTCTCGCGTGCCAAATCTAAATGTTTACTTTCCCAGATCTGGTCTGACGCCCACGCCGATTCGTTATTTTTTTTAGGGGCGAGGGGTGCTAGGACGATTGATTAAATTTTTATTTCCCGCCATAGATTTCTCTTTTGCCAGAAAAAGACCACACAAAGTCCACTCCATCTTCTTGGATCAGGTTTAGCTGTTCCAAACTTGCTATTCTTGGGTACCTTGTCTCCTGGGCTAAGCGACGGGAAAGTTTTGCCCTACCATTCAGCACTTTTTCTTTTTCAGGTTCTATGTTATTTAACTTGAAAAGTGTAAACTGAAGATGTTTATTTGTCTGCCAGATTTAGCTTTGATTTCTACAATATTTATTCATGTTCTGTTTCGTTCACTCATTATCATTAATATAGGCTTGACAAGTTCTGAGTACTTTGATTCTAACCTAGCTATCTACTCTTAGTGATTAACTTCTTTTTAGAAGCAGTTCTCTTGGTCCAGGACTGTCCTTTGAACTCCTGCGGGACATTTCCTTTGACAGCTATAATTGTGAAAATGAAGCCGACTATTGGAGCTTCGAAACAGGTTCCCGTGGGGATGTTATTGGAAACGATTACCCGATGCGCCAAGTACCTCGATTGCAGAAAGCCAGAGCATCGATCCGTCTCGTTTCTCTGCAGCCGGTAAGTGATACGGGGTGCCCGTTATTGCAGTCGCATGTGAAGCAACTTTGACGCGCTTGACGTCAATGCGAAGAGTCTGCCTTCAACTCGGAACAAAGCCTGTCTCTCACACTCGAGAACGTACGTGGACCGTGCGCGGCCGATTGCGTCAAAGTTCGCTCGCACTTCGAGCCATCGGGTGTCATCAGAGGATCCGCGTTTGGTGCATTCCTCGCGTTTCCTGCGTTGAATGTTCCTCCTCAGCCCGCGTTGGGTCTCCACGTGCTTCTCTTTCGGGAACGTTATACGCGCATGTCGTCAGCATTGATGCAGCTAATGGAAAACTCTAGGGCGCTATTCAGGCGCGTAATTATGTCCGACATGATCGCTGTTGGACAAAATTGTATAAACTGTTTTAGTAGAAAAACCCAGTGCCAATGAACCTTTAATTTTAAACACCAACAAAAGTACCAGAAACATGCTTGAAATAAAATAAATCGCCACGGCTTTAGGACCAGGTTACGGCCACCTAATCCGTAACCCTGTTCAACGTGGGCCTCCGCGGTTGCTGGCATGTGTCGCTTTACGACAATGCTTTCACTGGCATCGAGCGCAATTGCGGCGAACGCGCAAGCTTTCCAAGCCCATATGCTTCGACCAGCAGGCAAAGTATGTACTCCTATACGGATTGCATCTATTCCGGAGCGTCTCGTCGAACCAAATAACTGACCTCCCGATTGACACACTCTTCATCATCTACGATTAGATGTACCCTACAGCCCTCCCTTTGTCGGATCAAGCGAAAAAAATGTATATATATATATATATATATATATATATATATATATATATATATATATATATATATATATATATATATATATATATGGTGTTGCGGCTGGGTTACCCTTTCCGCGATCAGGTTCATGTACAAGTTACGTAAAAGGACTTCTGTGGACTACTTCACTCCTGTGTGATGGCTGTTGTGCGTATAGTGCTTGTTGATATTTTCTCATTGGCTTTCTATTTCACATTCTTGCATGAAAAAACGAATATGGACTATGGGATCTAACGAAATGTACCTGCCTATTTTCTAAAACTAAAAAAAAGAAACATGTGGTCTTGCATGTCTGTCTGTCTGTGTCTGTCTGTCCGTCCGTCCGTCTGTCCGTCTGTCTGTCTGTCTGTCTGTCTGTCTGTCTGTCTGTCTGTCTGTCTGTCTGTCTGTCTGTCTGTCTGTCTGTCTGTCTGTCCGTCCGTCCGTCCGTCCGTCCGTCCGTCCGTCCATCCGTCCGTCCGTCTGTCTGCCTGCCCGCCTGCCTGCCCGTCTGTCTGTCTGTCTGTCTGTCTGTCTGTCTGTCTGTCTGTCTGTCTGTCTGTCTGTCTGTCTGTCCGTCTGTCTGTCCGTCCGTCCGTCCGTCCGTCCGTCCGTCCGTCCGTCCGTCCGTCCGTCCGTCCGTCCGTCCGTCCGTCCGTCCGTCCGTCCGTCCGTCCGTCCGTCCGTCCGTCCGTCTGTCTGTCTGTCTGTCTGTCTGTCTGTCTGTCTGTCTGTCTGTCTGTCTGTCTGTCTGTCTGTCTGTCTGTCTGTCTGTCTGTCTGTCTGTCTGTCTGTCTGTCTGTCTGTCTGTCTGTCTGTCTGTCTGTCTGTCTGTCTGTCTGTCTGTCTGTCTGTCTGTCTGTCTGTCTGTCTGTCTGTCTGTCTGTCTGTCTGTCTGTCTGTCTGTCTGTCTGTCTGTCTGTCTGTCTGTCTGTCTGTCTGTCTGTCTGTCTGTCTGTCTGTCTGTCTGTCTGTCTGTCTGTCTGTCTGTCTGTCTGTCTGTCTGTCTGTCTGTCTGTCTGTCTGTCTGTCTGTCTGTCTGTCTGTCTGTCTGTCTGTCTGTCTGTCTGTCTGTCTGTCTGTCTGTCTGTCTGTCTGTCTGTCTGTCTGTCTGTCTGTCTGTCTGTCTGTCTGTCTGTCTGTCTGTCTGTCTGTCTGTCTGTCTGTCTGTCTGTCTGTCTGTCTGTCTGTCTGTCTGTCTGTCTGTCTGTCTGTCTGTCTGTCTGTCTGTCTGTCTGTCTGTCTGTCTGTCTGTCTGTCTGTCTGTCTGTCTGTCTGTCTGTCTGTCTGTCTGTCTGTCTGTCTGTCTGTCTGTCTGTCTGTCTGTCTGTCTGTCTGTCTGTCTGTCTGTCTGTCTGTCTGTCTGTCTGTCTGTCTGTCGTACGACGTAGAGTCGGAAGCAGGCAGGAACGAGGAGACTGCCCTGCTCTTACATTGCTGCAAACATTCAAGGACAGTGCTTCCCTAATATCTTAAGTAAAGCTCTCTTTGGAGACAGCAACGCATCTGTGCGACGGTGACGATAACCGCGCATTGCCTTTAGCATTTATTTTTTGTAGAATGAGCAGCAAGGCTCTTTAGCATAGAAAGTCAGCTTTTGGTACAAAGAGAGAAGAAGCGAACGAAGCCCCTGCATTTTCTTTTTTACTTTGTTCGCACGGCTTTCCTTGCTTAAACCATGTTTTTTTTATATTGGCCTTTGGAAGCTCGGAGGCAGCGCCAAAGAGAAAAACACACAGTGTGGGCTTGTTGCAAGCAACTGCGTGCTTTAAGCTAGTGGAGAGGCGCTTGCTCAACTCGTTACGCTCGACTTAACCGAAACGCGTCGGCGTGGTCTCCCTTGCCAAGGCGATCGAAACTTACGCAAACGGGGCTGCTCTCGCCGCCGTTATGATGTTGCGTGACGAAACCACGACGGTTCATTCGCCGAAGTAAGTCTTTCGTCTCCCCAAAAATGGTCTGTCGCAGGGACTCGGTCGATGTCAGTGCTCTCATATCGCCGCGGACGTACAAGCAACAGAGCGCGCACACTGACCGAAGAGATTGCGAGGTCATTGCCCCGTAGACGCTCACCATGATATTCTCTACGTGCCGGTTATATTGCCGCCGTTTTCTTCTCATAGATCGTACGACTAAGCGACATTAAATGGAAGGAGTTCTACTCCCTCGAATCATTGCGTTGCCGTATACGCAATGCGACAAAACATCAGAATATAGTGTCTAAACTTTTATTTCGAAAGCAATTATGCGAACACTAGAGGCGCATTTTCGCCGTCGACGTCGTTGCTGCCGTGCTGTGATCGTATCAACGGCGCCGGCTCGGCTCGCGTGCGGAGGGGTAGAAGATCTTCAGAGGACCAAGCGACCCTTATGAAAGTGAGGATAGTGAGGAGTTTCCCTTTTAGTTATCGTAACTTGTTTCTTTCCTGATGTTGGTGCGTGCTTTTAGGTAGGTACTCATACAGGTTTATTTACCATTGCCGCCAGCCATGAGATTCTCTGAACGTCTCTGACTTTGCGTTTGATGTTCTTTGTTGCCATGCTGCATACTATACCGGTCGCATACTTGATGGTAAGTTTCCTAGTTTTCTTTCCTCCACACTGAGTCAGTGCTTTTTCTGTACAAATACCTCAACAGTCTCGAAACCGATTTACTTTCTCTCATATTCCACGGGCGTTCTTCAAAACAAGTTTTACTCTGAGCATCCCTCACTTCTAAACTTTTCCTGCCCATATCAACCTGCACAGCTTCGTTTGTAGTCTTCCCGTGAGCGCCCAATGCGAGGCGTCCCACTGACCTTTCGTCGCTATAGAGTCCTGATTGAACCCTTGACTTCAAGCAAACAACCGTATTTCCAAATGTAGGTTTTGGAACCATTACAGATTTCCAATTACTCCGGGGCATGTCGTACCTATTGTATCCCCATAGAGCCGTGTTTCATTATGGCAGCATTTCTGTTCCCATTAGCTATTACTGTTCGTTTTCAAGTTTTTCCATGTATCTATTGCCTTAGTTACCCGTGCACCAAGGTATTTGTATTCTTTCACCCAAGGTTTATCCTGGCCCTTTATTGACGCGTCTGTTCGCTGTTTTGATTGAATACCACAAAACCTGATTTTTAACCCTAAATTTGAATCCTAAATTCTGATATTCCTGTCCACAGATATTAGCCAGACGTTGCACAACACGTTGCATGTTAATAAGCAACACAATGTCGTCCGCATAAAACAAACCTGGAAACTGCAGCACTACTATTGTGCCTGTCTGCTTGTATGAGAGATTAAACTTAATGTTGATTCATTCTAACTCCCTTTCCATCCTTACCATGTACATAATTTCCACATCTATGTAATGACTCCTAGTGGGAAATATGAACATTGTGTTACAATAAAAATACTGCTGGTTTGTACTATCCCCGCGTTGAATAATGCGTGCTACAGGCAGCCGTGACCGACAGGGTTAGACCGGGCTGATCTGAAGCAGCAGCAAAGTTTTGAGTGGCAAATATATGAGGAGCCCATTTTCCGCTAATGCTTGGCGTGGCCTTCATCGGGGTCACAGCGTTCATTTCAGGCAGCGCAATGGTCTTAGTGCAATACCGGTCGAATGCGCAAGTGGAACTTTACAGACAAAGGGAGAGAGAGAGAGAGAGAGAGAGAGAGAGAGAGAGAGATGTAGCCGGCTTTCTGGTCCCTTCGGGGAAAGGATTAATAGCACCTCTGACGATCCACATCCCTTGAATTTCTTTATAATGAGAGGGTGAAATACGGAAGATGTCCAGAGGCAGAGAGGCGTCTACCCCTGTGATTTATCTGAGCCTATTCGTATAGGTGCAAGTAGTGGATGTTTGCAGCCCATAACAGTCTCCGGACAGTGTCACTGTGTTGGCCTGTAGCGCCTGCAGTCGAACGCAACTCTAGGTGCCCGTTCCTGCGGCGAGCGTCGGTGTCGGTGGCGTAACCGAGCGAACGAGCACAGCGAAAGATGAAAGAGCGAACGCGGAGCGGGATACGATAGGACGCGAGCCGCGAACCAAGAGCTGCGCTCGAATTTCGCGTTAGGGAGTATGGTAACCGCCGGTGAATTTTTGGCTGAGCAAGGTTTTGAAACCTTGCTCCGCAAACGAAAGAAAAAAATCTTTTAGAAAGGGTATTTGAATGAGTTACGGACATAGTCGTGCAACTTTTAAAAGTTTCTAGGAGTATTTCAGGTAGCTGCTGGAGTTCTCTTATTAACCTTTTCCGTAGTTCCAAGAGAAAGAAAAATTAGGGGGGGGGGGAAACGAGGGCAGGGAGGCTCTTCTACATACCACGTAAGAGTCTTTAAGCATGTCGAACAATTAGGTACACATAAACGTAACTATGGTTCACAGCAATTGAGTTGAGGGAATAAGATTCCCTGAGGTCTGCGAATTTTTATTCAGCTTTTTATATTTCTCTCAAACAGGCAACAAGAAAACGAATGAATAAATATCCGCGGACTTGAACGTAGTCATTAAAATCTCCGTCTTCACTCCCATCTTTTCACCTTCAACTATATAGGACCAAAACTCGCATTGCGAACTCCACTCTGCGGTAGAACGCTTCGTTCAGTGTTGCTTTAAACTTGGCGGAAACGGCCAAGCCATTTCCTTTCGATGGCTTGGTGGTAGAGTTTTTCGCCAACGCGGATTCAATTCTCAGTTGCAGCAGCCACATTTCTGCGAGTGCTATACTACCATTTCAGTGCGTGCCGGACACTATAGGCGGTCGAAGCTCGTGCGCTGTTTTGTATACCGTGGCCTTCTTCTGAGTGTACAAACATTTTAAAGGTGCAGCAGACGAAATGTCAAGACCGTCGAAACGATAGTGGATGATCGCATCGAGATTACCGTTGCCGTAGTCCTTTACGCACAGGCCACTCGTTACTGATCACAAATGGCTATATTTCACGCATCTCAAACAAAGAAACCTGCTTCTTGGAATCTTTTCGCGCTTCACCATCAGCTTTCGTTGGAGACAGCTGCTGGGTGTGCCACCTGTACGGTTCAATCATGCAAACAGTTGTACAAGCAGGTTTAAATGACGCTCCAAGAACGTCATCCAGTCTTTCTGCACTGAACGTTCGCACGCTGTACTCACACGCCCCGCAGTGGTTCGGCAGCTTTGACATTGTACTTCCGAACAGACACTGCAGTAGCGAGTTCATTCCTTGGCCGCGGCGGACGTAAGCCGATCTTGTTGGATATGTAAGCAAACAAAACACCTAGAGATTTCAGGGTCTGTTTCAAAGAATCTTAATGGTAAGAAATCAATCAATCAATCAATCAATCAATCAATCAATCAATCAATCAATCAATCAATCAATCAATCAATCAATCAATCAATCAATCAATCAATCAATCAATCAATCAATCAATCAATCAATCAATCAATCAATCAAAGAAACTGAATCTCGATCTTCATTCTATCGCTGACATCGGCCACAAATGCCAAAATACTCGCAAATACACCCCAGCGAATTCTGGATCCAAGTATTTTTGCGCACAACCAGTTCTGTCAATGAGTAGTGCTGAGTCTCTATGCTAGAAGAGTGTGTTTGCTGACAATACCCCAGTCAGGTATAGACGCGGGTAATCTAACGCCATCTGGGCTTCTCATTGATGCCCGACGACGCCACTTTTACTCCCACGATGACGAACGCCTTCATGTCCCGCACAGTCTTTGTGGCCTTTCGAGTCTATCGAATGAGGGTCGCGGGGGAGGCGGCTCCGTTTCTCGAAACCCACGTCAGGATAGCTGCGCGTCCAACTTCCGTCCTACATAACGGCTATGGCACCCCAGGTATCTATACGCCTAAGTTTCCGATTTAGTTACACCACCGCCGTCTGCGCCCAGTCCTGCTGCCGGAGCCAATTCACGCTCCGCGACAGAATGACCTACATCCGAAAATGATCTGCTCCGAAAAACGGTGCTCACTGAGGTGGCGTTCCGAGTGCCTCATTACTACTTGCCTCGTTGGTAGGCTGCAATCGTCGCTCCGCGCCACCTGCTCCCCTTTCCCTTTCTCCTGCGCTGCTCCAGCCATCCCCTAACGGAGAGTAATTTGTTACCGCGGTGCCCGTTTAATAACGCTCGACGCATTCCTGTCGTCAGTGCTCTCGTGTCGCAACCTCAAGGCGCACACTGATGGAGTCATTCCTCCTCTTCTTTTCGTCTATTTTTCTTTTTTTTGCTCACTGCGAGTCATAGCGCCTCTCCTTGGCGTTCGGCCGGGTGCCTTTCGCGATAGCGAAATTTCCTTTGCGCGAGCTCACCGTTACTTTGCTTGCACTGAGATAGTGCGTGCAAGGTCCTTGCCCAGTGCGCCGAACCCGGAGAGGTTCGTCCCTCTTTCGACCTTCCTTTTTCGTTACCCGCATGGCTATCTTTACTGCGGGTACAGGCTCCTGTTCAGAGGCGGGCGAAAAAAAAAAGTAGAGAAAGAAAGAGAAGAAGAGAACCGTCTTTGTTCTGTGCGCGTCGCGAATGCACGGCCAGACTTTTCTTTCAAGAGGGAAGCGAGCCTTCCTTACTTTTATGGCTTTCTCTTTCACTGGCCCCCCGCGAACTCCAAGCTGTGCGCGAGAGAAAGGACCCCGCTCCCTCCGTTCGGTTCCTGAAAGAAACCCAGTGACGACGCTTCGGGGTGTCGGCCGTTGTTTCCCGTGCCTGGGGGCGGCGACGGGGATGGAAACCGCAGTTGGAAAAGCGCGGGACGGGCAGACTCGCCCCACCAGCCCTAGAGACCGGACCACTTTTTTACGGGGCTAAAACTGAACGTTTTGTGTATTTCTGACTTGCTTTTTTGACCTCCTCAGTGTAATTAAAGTTTGTTTTAAATGTTCAACGGCGTTCGACCCGTTATCTAGCTGGACAGCGGACGCTTTGATCCCGTCAAGTGCGATCCGCGAGGCCAGCATAGTAAAAAAGTGAAGTCGACTGCCATCGTCCGCCAACTCAACGTCCGCTGCAGTGGAATACGTCGCACGGCAAGACCTCCGGTTTGACCATGACATCCGCCTACTGCAAGGACACGGCATCGCCTACAAGTTGAGCAGCTGACGGCACACAGGGCAACGACAAGGTGGGCTCGTTTCAAATTTCATCGCGCAGCTTAGCAGGCTTCACCACATACGTCCGCTTTGAGTGAGATACGTCGTGAAGCACGCACGCCAAAATGGATCAGGACAAGCTGACGCCTGAAACGTCTCAAATTATGACAGCTGAGCATGAAGCTTCCACGGCAAATATTCGACCACAAAGAGCAACTACGTTTTCCATGAAAGCTAAAGAAACGTATGAAACGGGCCGCGAAGAGCACTCCCGGAGAATAGACGCTGCCTGGAAGAACGTGGAGACAGCTATTTTCAAAGTGTCATGTGCAAAAGAGGAAGACGTTAGCAACGCCGCAACGCAGCTTCGGGCAAGCTATGAGCGCTACGAGCACGTCGCCGCCAGATACGCTACCTTCCTCGCCAAAACGAGCAGATCTGAAACCCAGCAGGAATTAGAACTTCAAAAAGCAATCGACGCAGATCGTTATGTGACTGTAAGCGACAAATTACGTGAGCCTACACAACGAGAACGCGACCGCTTACAAGAGGTAACGTCGCAGCACTCTCTATCGGCCCACTCAAGCGTTTCTTCGAGGTCACGACGATCGGGCTCGTCAACAATCAGCCTAGCCGCCGTACAAGCACGCGCACAAGCTGAAGCCGTCCGGGCCAGAGCAGAGTTTGGTCGCAGAGAGGCCGCAATGCGTATTGAGAAGGCAAGAATAGAGGCTGAATTGGATATTTTGCAGCATGAAAAAGAAGCGGCAGCTGCAAACGCACAGGCGAATGCGCTCGAGGCAGCCGTGGAGCAGGATGGCGGGGAGCGCATGCGCACGCTCCCTCCTGTGGACCGAACGCTGCGGACTAGGAGTTATATCAATGAGCAGCAAGCCCTACGCAACTCTGCGCTCGCGTTTACTGAGGAGGCCGTTACCAACTCAAGCGACGACGTAAACAATGCTCGCACGTCACCGAGGGCCAACACAGCTGCGAATAATTCGATGTGTCTGCGAGCTGATGAACGTCCACCTGACTACGATGCTGCCCCTAACAACCCAAGTTGTAAGCATGCTGGAGCTACGAGACGTCCTATGAACTTACGAGTTGGTCCGCAGCCGCTTGTGCACGCCCCGACACACAACAGTTCAAGCTCAGAGCTAGCCGATGTCCTCAAATTCCTGTGCCGCAAAGACCTTGTTTCAAGCGGTCTTATCAAGTTTGATGATCGACCTGAGAACTTTCGCGCTTGGAAATCATCGTTCAAAGGTGTCGTCAGAGATCTAGGTCTTTCTGCCCAAGAAGAGCTAGACCTTCTCATCAAATGGCTTGGCCCTGAATCGTCAAATCAGGCTCGGAGGTTGAAATCGGTGCACGTGGATGACTTTTCCACGGGCTTGAACGTTGTGTGGAAACGGCTCGACGACGTCTTTGGGCGCCCTGAGGCAATTGAGGATGCACTACTGAAGCGGCTGGAAGACTTCCCGAAGATATCTTACCGGGAAAATACCAGACTCCAGGAACTTGGCGACCTCCTGCTAGAACTCGAGGCTGCGAAAACTGACCCGTATCTTGCCGGTCTTGGCTATTTGGATACCGCCAGAGGGGTCAACAAAATTGTCTCAAAGTTGCCATCTGGACTTCAAGAAAATTGGATGTCGGCGGGGTCGAAATACAAGAAAGATCACGACACTGCATTTCCACCCTTTTCTTTCTTTTGCAAATTTGTTAGAGATCAAGCCAGCATGAGGAACGACCCGAGTTTCATCTTGCATCCACAAAATGCCTCGTCTGAATTCAATCAAAGGAAGGAAGACAATGGTACCAAGACCACGCGGCAAAGATCGTCTGTGTCAGCAAGGAAAACAGAAGTGGATCCTGCTTCTGCCAAAATTAATCGAGATGCCACTGCTAACGAACAGCAACCGGAATCGAAGGACTTTAAAAGGTGGTGTCCATATCACAAGAAACCTCACCCTTTGGAAAGGTGTCGCGCCTTCCGTGAGAAAACTTTGGAAGAGCGGCAATCTTTCATAAAGAAGCAAGGGATCTGCCTACGATGCTGCTCATCCAAGAACCACATGCAGTGGCAATGTCAGGCAGTCGTGATATGCCTCATATGCGACAGCGCCGACCACGCCACAGCGCTTCACCCAGCACCGCCAACCTCAGAGCCGTCAAGGGCTAGTGGGTCTGATGACAGTACCACAGATGACTCAGAAAGAAGAGTCACATCTAGGCGTACTGAAGTGGCAAACGCTGACAACAGCACAAGGTCGTGTGCCAAAATCTGCCTCGTAGAGGTCACCCATGAGACTCAGCCTGAGAAGACAGTTAGAGCGTACGCGATTCTTGACGATCAGAGTAATCGCTCGTTGGTTAGGCCAGAACTCCTCAACGATTTCGGAGTGAAGGGGACGCCTACGCAATACACGCTCCGCACTTGCTCCGGCAGTACTGAAGTGGTTGGAAGAGTCGCTCATGGTTTTTTCGTGCAGAGCATATCAGGTGAAGTCAAGTTTCCTCTTCCACCTCTCCTCGAGTGCAAGGCAATTCCAGAAAACAGAGAGGAAATTCCGACACCTGACGCTGCAATGCACTACCCGCACTTGAAGTCAGTAGCAAATCACATTCCGCCTCTTGAGGAGGCTGGAATACTGCTCCTCCTTGGCCGGGACATCCTAAGAGCTCACAAGGTTCGTCAGACAATTAACGGACCCCACGACGCGCCGTATGCTCAGAAGCTCGACCTCGGATGGGTCATTGTCGGTGACGTTTGCGTTGGTCGAACGCGGAAAACGGGCAGCGTCAACGTGTTCAAGACCCATGTGCTGGACAGTGGGCGACCATCCCTTTTTGAGCCATGCCCAAGACATTTCTTTGTTAGGGAGGCGCCAATTCACTACTCTGCGGATAAGGTCTCAAAAGATTTACGATTGGCAGCAACATTGGATGACAACCTGGCCCCGAATCTTTTCGAGACAACAGAACTTGACAACCAGCGTGCTCTCTCCATGGAAGACAAGACATTCCTCAAGATAATGAATAGTGAATTCACCCAAGACAAATTAAACAATTGGGTCGCCCCTCTCCCCTTTCGCACACCGAGATGTCGGCTTCCGAACAACAGAGAACAAGCTCTGTCTCGTCTGCTGTCGCTACGGCGTACCCTGCGAAAACATCCTGAAACACGGGAACGTTTCGAGAACTTCATGAACGAGCTCTTCATCAAGGGTCATGCGGAGGAAGCTCCACCACTTCACGTGGACGAAGAATGTTGGTATCTGCCCATATTCGGCGTTCACCACCCCCAGAAGCCTGATCAAATCCGAGTCGTATTTGACTCCAGCGCTCAGTATGAAGGGGTATCTCTGAACAACGTCCTCCTGACCGGCCCTGACCTGACGAATAACCTCGTGGGGATTTTGATACGCTTCCGGCAAGAACCAGTTGCGGTTACAGCGGACGTCCAGCAAATGTTCTACAGTTTCATGGTTCGCGAGGACCATCAGAACTACCTGAGGTTCCTCTGGTTTAAGGGCAACGATATCTCCAGAGAAATCATAGAGTGCCGAATGAAGGTTCACGTTTTCGGCAACAGCCCATCGCCAGCTGTTTCAACGTATGGCCTTCGACGGACTGCCCAACAAGCTGCCCCACGATTTGGTGAAGATGCCAGGAAGTTCGTTGAAAGAGATTTCTACGTCGATGATGGGCTTAAGTCTCTTCCGAGCGAAGAAGATGCCATTAGTCTGCTGCAAAGAACGCAGAAAATGCTTGCAACAGCTAACATAAGGCTGCACAAGATAGCTTCGAATAGGCAGAATGTGCTGAATGCATTTCCTCGAGAGGACCACGCCCAGGGACTGAAGAACCTCGACTTCGGCACAGACGCGTCGCTTACGCAGAGAAGTCTCGGTCTGCTGTGGGACATAGGCGACGACAGCTTCGTCTTCAGGGCTCCTCGTCAGGACAGGCCATATACGCGGCGAGGAGTGCTGTCGACCGTCAACAGCCTTTACGATCCACTCGGGTTTGTGGCTCCAATAACGGTTCAAGGCAAGTACCTTCTCCGTGACCTCGTGACGAAGGGTTATGACTGGGACACACCGCTTTCGGACGAGAAAAAGCAGAGATGGGACGAGTGGAAGAACTCTCTCCAGACACTACAGCACCTTCACGTGCGAAGAACGTATGCGCCAGTCTCGACGCTTGAAGCTGAAAGCAGGGACATTCATGTATTTTTAGACGCGTCCACAAGGGCCGTCGCAGCTGTGGCATACCTACGCGTGACTGACAAGCAAGGAAACAGACACGTCGGATTTGTGATGGGAAAGGCCAAGCTTGCTCCACAACCAGAACACACCATCCCAAGGCTTGAGTTGTGTGCAGCAGTGCTTGCTGTAGAGATGACCGATTCTATACTACGAGAATTGGACTTCCAGCCGAACTCGGTCACGTTCTACACGGATAGCAAAGTGGTCTTGGGTTACATATACAACGAAACAAGAAGGTTCTACGTGTATGTGGCCAACAGGGTGCAGCGGATACGTAGCAGCACGCAACCTGAAAAATGGAAATACGTTCACACAGACGAAAATCCAGCAGACCACGCCACTAGAGCGATTCCAGCAGCACAGCTTAAAAGCACGAACTGGTTGTCCGGACCTGATTTTCTCTCACGACGAGAAAAGGAAGCACGGTCGTCGAGCTTCATCCTCTTAAATCCTGATGAAGACAAAGAAATACGCCCTGAAGTCTGCACTCTGGCGACGGAGGTGAACAGACGACAGCGACTCGGAGCTGAACGCTTTCATAGACTCTCGAACTGGAAATCTCTCACTCGTGCTGTAGCAAGTCTGATCCAGGTTGCCCATCGCGCAAAGAACGCATCACAAGGAGAGGTAGCTCCCGTTGAGGCGCTCTCCAAAGCCAGGCTCGTCATCATTCGCGCAGTACAGCAGGACGCATTTAATGAAGAGATATGCTGTATCCAGAGAGGAGAGCAGGTTCACAAGACAAGCTCGCTTCGAAGGCTTGACCCATTCTTAGACGCCAACGGCTTGATCCGCGTCGGCGGCCGCTTGAACAGAAGCGACCTTCCAGACGATGAGAAACACCCTCTCTTATTGCCGGGTCGGCACCATGTGGCGAAGCTTCTCATGCGCCACCACCATGAATGCGTGCAACACCAGGGCCGACACTTCACAGAAGGAGCCGTACGAGCTGCTGGGTATTGGATCGTCGGAGGTAAAAGGTGCATCTCATCCGTGCTGCAAGCATGCATTTCATGCAAGAAGCTGCGAGGGCGTTTTCACGACCAGAAGATGGCTGACCTTCCGGCAGACCGAATCAGCACGGATCCTCCTTTCACGGATGTTGGAATCGATGTTTTCGGTCCCTGGATGATTGCCTCTCGCCGAACGAGAGGTGGTGTTGCGAACAGCAAGCGCTGGGCAGTCATGTTCACTTGCTTAAGCATTCGCGCAGTGCACATTGAGCTGATCGAATCAATGGATACGTCGAGTTTCATTAATGCCTTCCGAAGGTTCCTAGCAGTGCGAGGGCCCGTCAAGCTAATACGCTCTGACTGCGGGACCAATTTTATCGGAGCTTGCAGAGAACTTGGAATCAGCGCAGAGGGCATTCATCGCTCACAAATAGGCAAGTTCCTTAGCGGAAACGGCTGCAAATGGATATTCAATCCACCGCACGCGTCCCATATGGGCGGTGCGTGGGAGCGGATGACAGGCATTGCACGTCGCATTCTTGACTCAATGCTCATGCAGTCACGTCATCAACGACTCACGCATGACATTCTTGCAACCTTTTTGGCAGAAGTTGCGGCCATCATTAATGCCAGGCCCATAACTCCTACTTCGTCTGACCCCGAAGATCCCACAATCCTAACTCCGGCGACACTCTTAACCCAAAAACACGGAAGCGCATCTGTAACAACTGGGCAGTTAGATACAAGCAACCTCTACAAACGGCATTGGCGTCTCGTGCAAAACCTGGCTGACGAGTTCTGGAAGCGCTGGCGCACAACGTATGTCACTACTTTGCAACAACGCCGAAAATGGCAAGCAGCAAAACCCGACCTCAAAGAAGGCGACGTCGTTCTACTCAGGGATAAAGAAGCAACCCGCAACGACTGGCCCGTCGGAGTGATTACACGAAGCCTGACAGCGCAGATGGAAGGGTGCGCAAGGTCGAGCTGAAAACAGCCAAAGACGGGGTTGTGAAAACATTCTTCCGGCCAACAACAGAAGTTGTGCGTTTGCTGTGACCGTGATATAGTGGTGGCGTCTTAACAACGGAAGACACCAGACGGGGAGTGTTCTGTGCGCGTCGCGAATGCACGGCCAGACTTTTCTTTCAAGAGGGAAGCGAGCCTTCCTTACTTTTATGGCTTTCTCTTTCACTGGCCCCCCGCGAACTCCAAGCTGTGCGCGAGAGAAAGGACCCCGCTCCCTCCGTTCGGTTCCTGAAAGAAACCCAGTGACGACGCTTCGGGGTGTCGGCCGTTGTTTCCCGTGCCTGGGGGCGGCGACGGGGATGGAAACCGCAGTTGGAAAAGCGCGGGACGGGCAGACTCGCCCCACCAGCCCTAGAGACCGGACCACTTTTTTACGGGGCTAAAACTGAACGTTTTGTGTATTTCTGACTTGCTTTTTTGACCTTCTCAGTGTAATTAAAGTTTGTTTTAAATGTTCAACGGCGTTCGACCCGTTATCTAGCTGGACAGCGGACGCTTTGATCCCGTCAAGTGCGATCCGCGAGGCCAGCATAGTCTTTGTTGAACCAAGCGTGAAATGCTTCCGTGCAGTATGTGAAATGCGGCAAGGCGCTCCAGTCATAAAGAGAAAGAGCCGTAGAAAAGAGCCCGGCGTTGCTAGACTGCACAGAAGGCAAGGGCGACGTGCTGTGGGGGAGAGTACACGGAGAGAGGCACGTTGCGTGCGTTCGAAGAGGATGGCAAAACGGAAGCGAGCGCGCATGTGTGAGAAGTGGTTCGGGCCGAAGTTCGATCTTTTCTTTCGGCTTCCTTAGATAAGAGGCCCGTGGACAGAGGCCTGCCATTCAATAAGGCAAGAAAATGGAGCACCGGCGGGCCCCCCAAATCGATTGGCGGTCTGCCTGCGCTCTGCGCTGCACTATATATATACAGTCCACCGGGTCCTACGCAAAGCCCCTGTTGTTCAGCCTGACTCACTCTCTTGGTCTTTCTCCGGTATTGCGCTTTCGTTCGGTATTGACTTTCTTGCCCCGCACTGGAAGTGCACCGTTTTCTGCCGGCGAAGGTGCGAACAAGATAAGTTGAACGTTCAAGTCTTGTTAGCGGAAAAGAAAACACCGCTTTCTCACAGTGCGCAGTAGCATTTACCGTTTCTTTTTCTTCCAGTATTTTTGGATAGCTGCCAACGAGGATGTGTAAAGGCTCTGCTCTTTCATCTTGGCATTTGTTTTTTTTTGTCTTTTTCTGGCGGAATGTCGTTTGCCTTCTTCTGTCGAGCATAGCATTCGCTTTCGGATTCACCGGGACAAAATCATTCTCCTTGCGGAATGAAGGGCCTTCTTGAAACATGGTTGCTGTCAATGCATTTATGCCCCGTTTTGTTGCCGCGGACTGAAATACAGAAAAATAGAAAACGCAGATGACAATGGTTTAGCCAGATATTGTGTATGTGTCTGTGGGAGCCTCGGAAATACACAGTGAAGGAAAGGCTGGTATAATAAGCAGGTTGCTCCTGTTTTGCTGCCGAAGAATGGAGAATATGGAAGAGGCTTGTAGTAGCAGTGTTCACTCATGTTATATGATGGCACTTTTGGATGATGGCGCTGCTTCGTGCAAGATAGCACTGGCCGATGCGTGCTGCAGTACGTGACCTAATTGAACAGTGTCATGTTTGGTAGACCTCGTAAGTACACGTGGTCGATGACGCTGCATCCTCTCCATGCGGACTACTACCAATCGTGATAAAGCGCGCACTCCAGCGGCGGCTGCGCTTGGTGCGGCCGCGCGGGCCCTATCTAGAAAGTGATCTGCGATGGGGGCAGAGTGCGCCGAGTGCTGATAGCTTCGTGCGCGCTGTGCTCTCGCTACTTAGTTCGCGCTGAAGTGAGGGGCAGCACGAAGGTCAATTCGCTCGCTGCTGCGGGCCAAATCTTGAAAGCGACCTCGCCTTAGGTGAGGGACGGACGGACGGGTTTCCTCGTCAGGTAGGCAAAGAAATGCTTACGCATGTGTAACGTCGTTGTGAATGTTCGGGTTGGTGAAGCTCGTGTCTGCATTCTTTCTCTTTGCTTAAGTGCGTGCTTGCTCGACTTCACTGGGGTCCACTCTGTTTTTGTGTATGTGTTGCCTTGCGATGTTGTGCTGTTGGCTCGCACCCGGGACACTTTAGAGAACGCCTGCTTTGGAAAGGCGGTGGCTGGACGCTGATCGGCGAAAAAGGGAGTGGCAGAGGTTCTCGCGCACTGGTTCTGGCGAGCGCCATAAATCGCGCAGCGAGCTGCTGTAGCGGCTGCTGTAGCTGCTGTAGCGGCATCTGGAGAATGGAGTAATTGAGGAGTATTGGGTCGAGCCGAGGTGGCGCGGGCGTCTCGGGTGTTCCGAGCGGCCGCTCCCGCCGGCGCGAGTTACGCAGCCCGCACACATGGTCCTGCGGCTGGGGGTGAGAATGTGCGCTGCTGAGCGGGCAGTGTGAGCTGAGGCCTGAGAGACGATGGACGAATCTCGTCAGGTGCCCGATCGGAGCGACGGACTGCTCCGAGGCCTTGCTCAGCCGCATTGGTTAATGTGAACTCGCTTCGCTTGTTTGTTATATACCCATTGTAACCGTTACTATCTGCCTGTAAATAAATTCAATTCGAATTATTGACATCCAGCATCGTTGGTCCCGGGATACCGAAGCAGAGAGCAGTGCATCGGCTCAGGAAGAGCCGGGAGAGAGATAAAACGCGAAGGAGGAAGAACCCGGCGGAGGAGGGAAAAACCTTACTGCATTTAAGAATGAATTAGGAAGGTATAAATCGGCAGCGTGGCAAGGGGGAGAGTAAGACGACTTAGTTGTTCATCGCAAAGATAAACGCGGCCGAAGAGTTCACAACACCGGCGCTTGCAACTTTCTCCTGCGGTAACCATTCCAGTGAAAAAGGAATGGACTTTCGTGTATAAGACGCTTAGCGACATGCGACATTTTGTTTAACGACGGCACAGTCTGGGAGGTAATCAAAGCCGCAAGTAAGGTTCTAGTATAAGTATACCGTACAAAGTCGGTGGCGAATAGCGATGAATTCCTAACATATTTCTCTAAAACAATGTCCTGCGTATTGACCTTCTTTTTGAATACAGATTATTGAATTCGCCCAGATTTTCTCTACCTTGTGTCTCTTTTTAATGACACGCACGAATAAATGTGTTCCTACGAGACAAACAAATGAACGATAAGTTCCGCATGCAAGGACAAACTATACACGGCGGCCTGAGGTAGTGGTATAAATTGCCTACAACGTTAAATAAGTATGATGCATCTCAGGACGTTTATATTTTGTGTCCCACTTCCCACAAGTTGCGGTTGGCGCAGCATAGCATTCGTCATTTTTGGGCCACTGAGCCTAATTTAACTAACAAACCAACCGCCCTTGATATATACTTTATTGAAGATGTTCTTATATCCTATTTGTTTAAATTTCTTTCTGGTATGCGATTTTGGCGTAGGTCTTTCGTCCCTCATCGTTTCATATTGCTTCTCATATCTTTCATAGTTGAAACATTATTTCGCCATAGCGTGCTGACAGAAACAGCACCTGCGATTTATTCGCTAGTGCTGTTTTACCGCCCGGATGTCCCCAAGCTACTTCTTGTAGCTTTTTGTCTGGAGTTCACGACCTAACAGACTGAGACGAATAAAAGCACTCATTCATTCGAATGCCGAGTAAATCAGAGTGGTGGCTAGGTTGCAAGCATCTTCCCGTCTAGACGGCGCTGAGCGAAACAAAAGAGAACGTCTGTTTTAGGACCTTAAGATAACGACCTAACAATACGAACGTATATGAGGGCTGTAGAGATAAGGTACGACTTCCTGTCGTTCTTCCTAGCTTATTTGGCCGAAGCAGTATCTCAGTTTATACTCTGTTAAAAGCACGTAGGCATTCTTTTATGACAGCTGAAAAACTTCGCTAGTATATGACTTCTCAAAAGTGCGCCGTTATCTTTGAGCAGTGTCAGGCTTCCTTCATTGTAGGCTGGTCATGTTAATCACATGAAGTAATCCGCGGGCTGGTTCTACACGTGTGTCGAAGAATCCTAGGAGATCTTTAAATAGACAGGGCACGTTAATCTTGTTGCGGGCACCCGCTTCACCGGGAGCCGGGAAGTAGGGGAAGGGGGACTAATATGACAGCAGGAGCTTGATGTGGGCGAGTTGGTTGAACATACTTGAAGAAAAGACGAGCGCTACAAAGACGCCGACTAGCGCCTGTCCGTCGTACTTGTTCTTCTCTTAGTCCGCGTCTTTGTAGCGCTCGTTTCTTTTCTTCAAGAGGCTAATGTGGAAATTGGAAGGGGGTGGAAGAGGTGGCACACTCCCTAGCTACGCCACTGCCGGTGACGGCTCTCTCTGCGTAAGGGAAGCCACTCTCGAAGGGCACGTTTTTGCTAACTGCATGCGCCGGAAGAAACTGCGGAGCAGGAAACACGTGATAGACGCCTTGTTTAAGAAGTTTCCAGTACTCTAGCGGACGCGGACGACATTGTCTGCGTTGCACGGAAGAGGAAGATGGAGGTGTACCTCGTGAGAGTCTGCTGCTGTCGCAGTTAAATGAGTTCAGAGCATGCGGAATCGCTGTAGTCTGTTGATTTTTAATTACTTCACCGTATTGTCAATCGACGAGCGTCGAGGTAAATGCTCAAATATATTGACTGATAATGAGCAACGAATTCCAGGGGCTGATCGAAGCTGCAGCACGAGGTTAAGTAAATGAAGCTTGCCAACTGCTACGCGTGACGTGTTTCCTTGAGACAGTGCAAGTTTTCATGCGGTCAAGTTATTTCACGTCGTGAACGGAGAATACTCGATAAGGAAAAAAAAAGGATGTTGCGCTATAGTACGTTGTTCCCTTTCCAAAGCATGCAGGACTGAACATCTGCGAATCGTCGGGCAGTGGGAAGGCTTCCGGTGCTTCCGTTCTTTACTCTCCTACCTTAATGTCCCTGCACACCATCCACCAATGACATGGGCTGGCTCTGCCACCGGTGTCACTTAAGTGAGGCGAAGGTACGCGCTCACGCGTGTTCTTCGTCAGCAGCGAGCTTGTTAGGACGCGGCAGGGGGTCCAGTGCAGAGACAACATAAATGTGCTTGAGTCTTAGACATAGATAGTTTGCGTAACAATAACCACAAGAGGCATTGTAGAGGGGACGGACACGAATGCCAATCTGTCGCATAAATGTGCGAACTGCATTTAGAATTTGTCCAAGACAGTTATCAAGGTGTTTCTGATACCCACTGCGGTGACTCAGTGGCTATCACGTTCTGTTGCCGAGCGCGTTGTCGTGGGTGCGATTCCCGGTCGCAGCGGCCGCATTTCGATGGGGCCGAAAAAAATATAGAAAATCTGTTTTGATTGGATTTAGGTGTACGTTAGAAAAAAAGTCAAAATTAATACGGCCCCCTCCACAAAACCATCAGCCGGTCCAATCTGCGTTTGTGAGCCCCAGATCTTATTTAATTATTTTTATTTGTAATGGACGCTCAGTGCTACTCACTGACATTTTAATATACATCAATAGCCACGTGAGTCATCTCGAGTTGAAGATTACGCCGGTTAATGCTCGTGCAGGCTTGTTTAAATGCAGTACACTTCGCACGATGCTGAATGCCGGAATTCCTTGCGATGTTTGGGTATCCCGCGAAGTGTAAGCAAATCGCCAACTGCAAATGTTGTGCGATAGCTTAATGATTAACGCCCCTGGCTCTAAACCACTAATTGCCGGCAGAGTGTGAGCTCGAATTCCAGTAACGATGACTGGCAGAAGTGTTGATCGTGTGGTGGGGGCGAAGCTGTGGGCAAGGAGGCAGCCCGGCGAACGTCAACACGTCTACAATGGGTTGCAACGGAAATGACGGTCGGACGTACGGTGCAGGAAAGCCAGTTTCAAGATTTTTAACTGCTGCCCCAGTAAATCTCGAATGACAGGTTTGAGGGAAAAAGCGATTATGTATATCCGCACAGCTGAATATAATGAAAGCGTAAGTTCTTTTCCTCTGCAAATCTTCCCGCTATATGACGAACCTTCTAGTCCACATTAGGCTAGATCACCGCGACTCCTGACTATTCTTGCAAACAAAAGTACTTGCTCCGTTTTCATATGCGCTAAGCCGAGAATGCACTTCAGCACGTGGATTGGCATGATTCCTAAAGTACACACACATGAGTGACCACCTGTACTCTTGATGCGAACATCCGGATCCACTCAGCTTCAGTGTTCTTTATTTATTTATTTCCTTCTTTCTTTCTTGCTTTCTCTCTCTTCCTTTTTTTCTATATTTTCTTTTTTCTCGGAGTACCCTTCTCTCGTGTTGGTAGCAAATCAGACACGTATGCGGTGTGCCGTTTATAGTGGAAAGCTGAAGGGAATCGCCATAATAGTATAGTTTCGCGTTTCTAGTTACAAACTTTACCGCTCATATGTTTACTGTGTAAAGCTGAAGTGAGTCACCATAATAGTATAGTTCAGTGTTTCTAGTTACAAGCTGTACGGAACTTGTTGTGTAAAGTTCAAGGGCATCGCCGTAATAGAATAGTTTCGAGTTTCTAATTACAAACTTTACGCCACATATGTTTACTGTGTAAAACTGAAGGGAATCACCATAATAGTATAGTTTAGTGTTTCTAGTTGCAAGCTGTACGGCACTTGTTGTGTAAAGTTCAAGGCCATCGCCGTAATAGCATAGTTTTGTGTTTCTAGTTACAAACTTTACGGCACATATGTTTACTATGTAAAGCTGAAGGGAATCGCCATAATACTATATTTCCGTTCCTCTAGTTACAAACCTTACGGCACTTGTGTAATGAGGAAAGGAATCGCCACAGAGTATAGCTCCATGTTCCTATACTTACAAATGTTACGGGCCATATGTTTATTGCGTAAAGTTTAAGGGAATCACCATAACAGTATAGTTTCGTGTTTCTAGTTACAAAATTTACTGAACTTGTTGTGTAATGTCGAAGGGAATCGCCATAATAGTATAGTTCCGTGTTTCTAGATTCAAACATTACGGCACTTGTTTAGAGCATAAAATTGAAGGGAATCGCCATAATAGTATAGTTTCGTGTTTCTAGTTACAAAGTTTACTGCACATGTTCACTGTGTAAAGTTGAAGGGATTCACCATAATAGTATAGTTCCCTGTTTCTAGTAACAAACTTTACGGCACTCGTGTAATGTTGAAGGGAATCGCCATAATAGTATAGTTTCGTGTTTCGAGTTACAAACTTTACGGAACATGCTTACTGTGTAAACTTGAAGGAATCGCCATAATAGTATAGTTTCGTGTTTCTGTAGTTACAAACTTTACGGCACTTGTTTAGAGCGGAAAATTGAAGGGAATCGCCATAATAGTACGAACTAGTTCCGCGTTTCTGAATTTCTACACGAGCGTTATTTCATTTGAAAGGCGACCTTCGCTCCCTGAAATCGAAGCCGTGCCCTTATGCCTAGCAGAGGATAGCCATAGCCACTAAACCACCACGGCGCGTCGAAAACAGAGTATCTATAGTCCACATATTGCGCATAGAATGCGAATCGCGCACATATTTATTCATAGCGTCTCGTCCTATTTATTTTTTGTCTACCCCTCGCTAAATAAGCGTTAAAATTTGCAGTAGTCCAATCTATGTATAGTCAGGCCTCGCATATCATATAAAGCTGTATACCTTTATAATATCTCAGCTATTTTAATCATACAAGATTATAGCATACGGCAATAGCTCGATTAAATAATGTGTTCCCGAATAGATTACGAGGTGCAACTTAAGCGCTACAAGATTAGAAAGAAAGAAAGAAAGAAAGAAAGAAAGAAAGAAAGAAAGAAAGAAAGAAAGAAAGAAAGAAAGAAAGAAAGAAAGAAAGAAAGAAAGAAAGAAAGAAAGAAAGAAGTAGAAGATGAATTCAAACCTGTGCTTCAAAACAGTTGACTTTGGGTCATAAAGACAAAGAGACGTATAAACCCGTGATTAATACTCAACTTGAATACTCTACAAGCAGCAAGCGTGATGTGCCAGAATGCTGAACAAGTCGGCGTATTATGTTCGAGATTTTACGCTTTTCGAGAACTGACAGTACCGCTTTTGTTCTGCCCGTTCACCTTATAAGCCTTGCCGCATAATCCGCCACCGACGCATTGCACCACTCGTATGACCGACTAAGCCGAATAAGCCTATACAGTGCCTAAACATAGCCCTTCTGTCTCAGGTGCATTCCGTAATAGATCCCCATTTGCATTTTAACGGACCTCTTGTGCGCTGACAAGAAACGCCACTCGTTATACGACCTGCTTTGTAGTACAAGGCACGTGATTATTTCCAGGGCTATTACCTCCGGAGCACGCCATTCTTCTATACGGCTGCCGTTTTAACTGCTGAGCTCAAGCATCGCTGCACGCTGTCCAAAAGGATAACAATGGAGGCTGTAAAGCTGAATGAGCGCTTCCCTACTTTATGACTGGCGGCCTAAGTGGTAGCACACGTGCAGTATAAAGTGAAATCATCTTGATATCCCGTGCACGGAAACGAAAAAATGAGAAAAGTCGGGGGAAAAAAAAAACTACACACTTGACTGAAAAAGAAAAGCTGCAGATTAACTAGGGCCCTAATAGATTCACTTTCTTTTTTCAGTCGTTGCAACAAGACTTCGCTTGCTTAATCGGTCACATTGTCGGCAAATCTCGTAAGAGTCGTTTCCTTATCGGCTTTGGCTCGGAGTACCATGTACAACGCAAATGGAAGGCGCAGGATAGAGAAAAACGTGATGAGTAGAAGCGTTGACGGCGAACTGGGGCTGCTTATTTTAAATCGCACCGCACCTCTCCCCCCAACCCTCCGCTTATAGCCCCCGCTAAACCAAACAATAGAAAGGTAGAAAAAGAAACAATGCATAGAAGTAAAACGCTAAAGTTACATGGTAACCATCTCCCCGTGCGTGCTCCCGCGCTTTTCAAAAACAACTATTCTTCAGAAAGAAGGATTTATGGTTTGCTGACGCGCACGCTATCCTCTCACGCTACTGCGTTTATTTTCTTTTCTTATTTTACTTCTCAGTAATTCTCAATAAAGTTACTTCCTCCTCTTCGTCCTTCTCTCGTGCTATCTGTCCAGCTTCCATAACTATGCGTGCGCTGTCACCGGTGTGTTTGCCTGTGACAGACGTGCGCTCAAACTGAGAACAGCCGCAAGCGTGACAACGAAGTGCCAGGAAGACTTCTTCCCCGTTGCGTACATTGTGGCAGAGTTCTAACGCAGCGCTTTCGAGCACATTATTCGGCCCCCTCCTCTTTATAGAGTCGGCCCCTCGCAACTGTGCTAGCTCGTCTTGATACGGGCCGCTTTCGAAAGAGACTGTTTGAGAAAGTTCATCTCGCGAGCCGTCGCAGCTAAAGCCCACAAAGGCTCTTTTGTGCTTCTTCGCCCCAGGTGCTGGTGGTGGTGGTAGCAGTAGTAGCAGTAGTACTAGTAGTATTAGTATTAGTGGTAGTAGTAGTACTAGTAGTAGTAGTAGAAGTAGTAGTAGTAGTAGTAGAAGAAGAAGAAGAAGAAGGAAGTGGCTAGTTGTAGCAGTAGTAGTAGTAGTAGTAGTAGTAGTAGTAGTAGTAGTAGTAGTAGTACTAGTAGTGGTAGTAGTAGTAGTAGTAGTAGTAGTAGGACAATAAGAAGAATAGAAATAGCTGATAGCTGTAGCAGTAGTAGTTGTCGGCGTTGTTGTAGCAGTCGCAAACGTTACTTTAAAAGGAGGTTATATGATGCTTTGGGGCAAGTCAGTCTGGAAGCCTATCGGCCGCTTGCACCAATGAAGCGTCGGTGTAGCATTCCTGCTTGGTGGTCTTCTTGCTTAGTGGTATTCCTGCCTTGCGGTCATAGTCAGCCACTGTAGTCAGCCACATAGGAGTTGCTGTCTGGCCGGTGCAAGGAGAGTGTTTGTCGGCGCTCGGCACATGTATGTCCATTGTCTTCTGGTGAAGTGATTAGGGTTAGTGATTTTGAGACTTACTGACTTTAACTGGCTTGCATTGACGCCTTTGTGTGGGTCTACATGCTGCGCCTGCCTTCTATTATGACTATTTCTTTTTGATTTTTTATAGTTCCCCTATCCACTATAGTGTATAGCAGCAAACCAAATTTCTTGTTCTTACAGAATTTCCTGCTTTTCATCTTTCTGTCGTGTTTCCCCATCTAAATGCTTGATATGCGGGCCCACTACTGAGCTCGATGTGAACCAACTAGCTCAGAAGCGCCGCTTCTCATTACCTCCTTGCGTTGTTGCGTCACATACATGGTCGCCCACCATACCCTGCACTAGCAGTAGTACGTGCTTCCCACGACTTCCGCCTCGCGCGGATACCACGCAAGCTCGGCGATTAATTTCAGTCACGCCTTGACCGCCGGCTGCGAAGGTCCGTCGACAAGGCGCAGCGAAATCGGAGAAGCAGAAAGGCGGGAGACGACGCGACTGAAACTGTACCCGTGTTTCAACACCGATGTCGCCACGCTAGGTATATGCGTAACTATAACCTTACATCGCTCGATTCCCTCTTTATTTTTTTTTATTCTTTATTATTATCATTATTATTTTTTTCAAATGTTCGTGCCAGCAGCGGCAGGGACCTTGCTGGTTGCAAAAGCTCGTAAAATAGCTGTGCACAGACGAACGAAACGAAAGTGCCGTCCTTTTTCACCTCTTTCTTTCCTGCAACATCTTCGCCCTCCCTCAGTGGCAGGTTGCAACACTGGCGTAGGCTGCGACGTCCTCACCTTGCACATCGCGGAAGGAGCAGCAGCAGCAGCAGCGCAGCCAGAAAGCGAAAGAAATGGCGCGTGTTTGGGCGCGCAGATAGTGACAAGTTCAATTTCGCGATGTGTCCGCGTGAAGGAAGAGGGGCACCGCGATAGAGAAAGAGAAAAGAAGGAAAAGATACAGAGAAATAGAACTCGAAACGACACGTCGTCGCGAAACACGACAGCGGCGTCGTACTGCGTTGTACGTGCCGCGAATCGAGCATCCGCAGCTGCAGCGAAGTCGCTCGCGTGCGGCATTACCTTTAGCCCCCCCCGCAAGCACCGCGGCAAGATGGAGCGAGAGTGCCTTTTTTCTGACCGGACCAGATGCATTCTTTATAAGGCACGCGGCCTTTGGCTTTACCCTCGTCTCAAAATCCGGCGTTTCTTTATTCTATTACCTTTATAGCCGGCTCGAAATGGGTGGGTAGGAAGGGGTTGGGGGGACGGGAGGAAGGGAAGCATATATGCTTGTTTCGAAAAGGTCATCCGAGCCATCGGCAGTACCTGCCCTCGTCGCTGCTCGCTCGTCCGGGGACCGTATAGCGGCGATCCGGCTTTTCCGAGTCCCTTCGTGTGCGAGGTGTCCTTCTCTCCGACCCCCTACGGCTCCCATCGCCGCCACCTTCAGATAGCGAGGCAGGTTTTATTGGCCGAGCCGACGTCAACTGCAGCCAAGGCTGCAGAGAAACCTGCGAAGCTCACCACAAGATCCCCGTCTCTGCGTTCTCGCGTTCGGAAAGCGAAGAAGAGATGCGTCATGAAGGTGAAGGCAGCAGCACAGGCCGTTTGTGCTTTTTCTCCAGTAAAAGCCTTCTCCCGTTCTTTCAGCTTACTCTCTCTGTCTCGCCTAAGCGCCCTTAACTCTGTCTTTCCCTCCAGGCAGGCTGCCTACCCTTCTCCTTCATTTCTTTCACCTGATGCGAACGTACGCGTGCGCGTATAGAGCCGAATTTTCGGCCGTGCGCGTTCTTTCCTTTTCCCGAGTCTGGCCCCGAACGGCGCATTTTCCTGCCACTCAAAGCGTGCGTGCACTCCAGAGAATCGCCGTTGCTGTACTTCTGCTCCCAGACCGGCAAGAGGGCGAGTGGCGTGCCTTTTGATGACATCGCGCCAGCGGTTCGCGTGCACTTTCGACGCGAAGGCGGCGCAACTGCGTGGCTGCTGTCTTTCTCTCTCTGTTTCTTGCCGAGCCTAACCACGCTGTACGTGGTTAGGCTTAGCAAAGTGAAGCGTGCTCGTTCGCAGTTCACTCATTCTCTGAACACGCGAGTGAACACATCGAGGGCCAATGCTCTCGCGCTTACCTTTTTTTTTTCGTTGTACATTTTTAGCGGTACGAAGAGATAATTTATAGAAATGCGAAACGGCGCTTCAGGCGAGCGCCGCCTGAATCTTTTCCCTTGATTGCGCGCACTGCGCGCAGTGGTCGATCGGATATCTAGTCTAGTTAGCGCAGGGAAGCGTAAGCCCCGTGTAAAGTAAAAAGTGCGCGAACTATAGTATAAGAGAAATGGTCGCCGTGATAAAGAAAAAAAATAAAGAAGTCACCGCTTTTTCTTTTTTTCAGAATGCTGAGGTGTCACGCCACATTGCCTGTTTTCGCCAGAGCGACTTCTCGTAAAAGCAGTCATACGTCGTATTTCTTCTGGTTTCTCTTTTTTATGCTTCGTAAGACGCCTGACGAGGCTAGACGAGTGGAGGGCGAAGCACGAATAATTAAACCTTACGGACCAAAGTGCCCATTGCGAAGTTTCAGAGAAAGAGAATTCGGGATTTTTCGTTTGTTTGTTTGTTTGTTTCCTCATCTCAAGACCACGCCGTACATCATACATCTCGGCCGACAATTCTTTTCACGTTTCTCGCCGAATGGCATTGAAAGGGTCATTCGCTTCAAAGATGCATGCGGCCACGCGCCTTTCGCCCACAACTTCCTCAGCAGCGCTCGAGTAAGACATTCCTTCTCCGCGCGCACTTAGCGTGCTTCGGTGATACCACGACCTGCAGCGCCGTCTTCCCACTGGACAGGGCAGCTGCTCACTGCGTGTCACGCAGTACATGTAATACAAACACGCACACACACGCGCGCTCGCGCTCGTGAGACAAGGTTCTGCGTCGTTCCGCGCTCGCCTCGGGACAGGCGAAGCGCCATCGACGCCACGCCCAGGACCGGAAGGGCGGAAGCCCCCGTCATCGCTCGGCAGCCGGGGCGCGCGTGCACGAGCTGCCCCGGACCACGACGACGGCGATCTTTCGGTGTGCGTATACTACGTCGCCCACGGCTGCCCACTCGCCTGACGGGGGCTTGCCAGTCCCACATAGAGTGGCCTTACAACGGCGGCGGCAACGGCCATGGCGGCGACACACCCTGCGACTCGTGGCGATATTAAAGAGTTACACGGACGGCGCGGGCGCGTTTCCGGCGTCGGAACTCGGTTCCGGAAACTGCGCATGCGCAGAGTCGCGCCTGATGCTGCGCGCACGCGACGGCTCCGATATGTAGCATTACAGAGCGTACCAGAAGGCCGTCGTTTTGACAGCTGAACCAGAATCGGGCCCAATTACAATTGGTTGAATAAGTATTTGGTAAGGGATGGCTCTATATGTTATACGGCGAAAAGGGAAAATTTACGTTGGAAGGGGAAGCCTTGTGACAGTGGAAGCTGTGCGGTGTAGACCAGGATCTACAATAAGTGTGAGCTCTCATTCCGCGGAAAAAGTCGAGAGAGATCTCAAGGCGACGCGACAAATATCCAGGCCTGCTATACCATGGATTGTTTAAATGCAGCGCACATCGCTATGCACTTGGCTCGGGCCCAGTCTTGCCCTTGCTTTTGTCATTCTTTCAGGTAACCCTGGTATCCCACATAAGGTCCGCCGTGGAACCACAAGGCACGGGACCAGGTGTTAAATACCGATTTTTATTCTGTGTCTCATAGCTCGACACCTCTTTCTGGCGGAGGCACATTGTTCGGCCGTTTCGTGCGCCTGCTAATTCGTGTGCTGAGCCGTTTCTTCAAGAATTCTTGAACTCTAAGACTCTGTGCCCCAAAAGAATAAAGCGCTTCCAGGTATCCATAGTAGTAAAAAGTGTGTGCGATCGGATGGCGAAAGCAGAGAGTTGGAGCGAACTTCTCGCTGTCTCTAAGTTTTTATTCGATGTTGTTTCATGGCAACAGTACGACTTTACGAATGGCCCCTGCGCGCCTTCATCACGTTGGCCTTCTCGGGGTCGCCGGGAAATAACATTTCGCACGTGCGCGAAGTCAACACTGTAGAATTGCGCCTTACGTATTTAGTTTCTTGCAGAAGCTAGTTGCATATGTTTGAGCTTCGCACAGATGTAAGTATAGTTCATGCAGTAAATAGAATTTTTGGCACCTGCGTGTGCATGCAACCGGGAACAGCGGACGCCGAATAGTCACTTGCCGACGTCACCGAACCTTTACGCTACAGTTTTTGTTTGCCCTTCTTGTGGAGGGTGTGCTGGGTTCTTTTGCTGTTCAACTTTTGTCCTGTCAGGCTCAATGTCCCGTGTGGGCGTGTTTATTTGGTGGCGCGGTTTGTTCATATCTTCTGTGGTACCACTGCACCATTTACACCACAGTTCACCCTTTTAACTTCGCATCTCTGTCGTGTTGTGCGTTTTAGCGATCAATTCCTTAGCGCGAACCCAGCTGAATGTCCTATGCGTTAATTCATTTGCCGACATAATTTCTTCAAACATCTCCAAATGTGTCACAGCGCCGGCCGTTTTCTGCGAAAATAACCGAACTTTCAGTGGATATGCCTATAGGGTGGCTGTCCGTCAGACACAGACTTCAGATAATTGCAGGTGCTGTGTTTTTATGAGTGTGTAGTTCGGTTTGCTCTTTTCTTTTTCGAGTTTCTTCCCTCACTCAGACTCTACACCGCCACGTCCCCCCCTTTCCGCTCCACACTTTCTTTTTTTTAAATACACGCCCAATGTTCGTTACTATAGCGAGGATCCTTTGGGACGCCGGCTGTGTGGCTACCTTTCCTCTTCATCACAGTGTACGCAACACAACCACACACACGCACACACACACACACGAAAAAAGAAAAGTGTTTGCAACTTATGTCCCGACGTCGCAGAGATGTCGACCTAGACAGCTGAGACAATTTATGTTCACTCACGTGAAGGGAGCTTGAAGCGAAACGAAAACAACTGTTTAATTGTTTCCTCGCACTTTTGCTCGCAATACGAAGCCTGTAGAAACGAGAAACGTGTGCTGGCTGTGCTTTGTTTAAAGTTGTATATTTGCGTCCGTGTACATTTCAAACTGTATGAAAGGGAAACATTTCCATTACGGAAACGGGCGCGAGTTCGCGCCGTAATAATTCACGTACCGCTATTCCGCCTGCTGTCGGGGAAATTTGGTGAACAGCAAGCTGCTTCGTTTGCACTTTGCTTTAGTTTCGATTCTCTTTTGTACTGCATGTACGTGTCATAATTTCCTGTTCTTGCAGGTTTTCTCCAGACTGGAAGTATAAAACAGTAGCTGACGCCCTACACAGTCCTACAAATATGTTCTGAGGGCCCTTGGTACCTTTACTGCATAAAAGAATAATGCAAAAAGAAAATTTGGGATTTAGGCATAGATATACGGTTGGTATTGATGTATAGATCGCTGTCTTCATTCAGTCCTCACGATTTTCTTGTCTCGTTTAGTGATGAGTGAGCAGCTATAGCATTACTCACACACTGCGTCCCAAGGGAGAGAGAAGAAAATTTATTAGAGGAAAAAAGAAGAGGTCGGCCTGAGTTAGTATGTTCTGGGCTGCTATTATGCATACGGGAAGGCGGAAAGGAGACAATAAAAATGCTGAAAGATGATGAGGACGGTATAAAGAGATATATATATATATACAAAAATGCTTAATACAGTTGTTTTCATAAGGTATCGAGTCTATAGTACGGGACTCTTCAAATCGTCCATAACTACTTTCGTAGTTGTTTTTACTGCTGCGCCCCCAGTAACAGAATATGGCCAAAATAGTACTTCCCGACAACGGTTGCTTTCTTATGCGTTTCAGCGCAGAAGCCACCTCCTTCCGCTTTGACATGTAGAGCGGGCAATCGGAAAACGCATCTTGCAGAATCTCAGTCACTTATCTATGTTCAGACTTTCCGCGTGGCCGATAAAATGGGCTTAGAGTCCAGTGAACGCGACGTCCTCGCGGATCCGGTGAACCATACTTTCGTGGCTTCGCATCACTTTAGATGGCAATCGTGGGAGGCAAAAAAGTCCTGTCCGAATCTACTTCTCGCCTGTGCCTGCACCAATGGTCTGACTAAGCGCAGTGTGCTGCTGTTGAATCTCGCACGAGCGAAGTCAGCAAAAAGTTCACATCGGTTCGCGTGCACAGCATCCCTACTTCAGCGGCTTTAGATACAGCGGTTCTTGCTTACACATCGGCTGCCATTTGCCGGCCAATTCGCAATGTCTAGGTATTTATTAGAAAGTAAGGAAGTGACCATTCCTTTGCGGAAGATCGAACATCTGGACGGCCGTCTAAGTCCAAAAATATAATACTGCCCTCTTCTGGAGAAAGGATCAATGGCTTGTAGCGCTGGTTTTGCGCGTGAAAGTGTTGCCTCAGAGCAGGCGACGTGCGTGAAACACTGAAGTCTGCGTAACGTGGTCGGGTTGGATCAAGCAGACGATACTTCAAGCAGACGATACCGAAGAGATGCCGACATCGCGATAAACGTTGCACTGGGGTACTGGTATACAGGACGCATTCGGGCTTCATGAATCCTTTAGAGCGTGCGTCGAAGTTTCAGCTGGCGGACTCATTTGCATTGCTCCCCGGCGGCGAAACGGGGCCGCGCAAGCGGTCAGTAATCGAGTGCGTGACCTCGTGGCAAGCTGCGAGAAAGCGTGGGGGCCACCGCGGCTGACACGGCGTACGCGCGATTGCACGGCGCGTGCAACACTTCCGCATCCCGCGAGGGAAGCGTGGTCGAGTTCCCGGAAGTGTTAGACGCTACGCGGTGTTGTTGTAGCGATGAATGAAGACAAGTCCATCCGGTGAGCGGTCGGAACAGAACCGAAACTATATACCATTGCGAAGTTTTCATTGCAGCGAGTCTCGTTCAGTGGTGCATGTTTGTGCGCTCCCAGTAAAACATGCGGAACCTCTCGGCGATGGCTGCAAACTTTTTCTTGATCATCGCAGCTTGGCAGAAAAGTAAACGGCTTTTCTTTTTTGGTTTTTGGAAATAAATTAATGGCGGTTTATTACATCAAGAGGCGCCTGAAGGCCAATGGTTTTGAGATCACTAAATAATGTTTGCGGAACGAGTCAGAAATGCTTTAATTTGTATCTATTTATCTCTTACATTCAGCTAGAGGTGGGCTTCGGTATATCTATTTTCATTACGCCTGCATGATAAACATTTGTGATTCCCGTTTTAGTCATTCAGCACCTGCTTGAAAGCAATGCTCGCGCTGGAACGCCTAAATACGGTGTGCCAGAAGACAGAGAACTAATGTGCATAATCCCTTAAATTCTCAACGAAAAAACAATATTTAAAGAAAAGAGATACTGCAAGGACCTTATTGTTAAGAAGAAGTTGCGCATTTAGCTTTTCAAATTGGCCATCTTTTGCAGCACGGCTGTAATACGAAATAAACTTCTAGCAGATCTTAGCCGCCGATGACTGTCCACGTTAATGCGACTAGCGTTGAAGTAATGCAACGATACTCCATATTGCTAAAGACACTATATGCGGTGGCCCTTCTGAGATTTTCACGCTTAGGCCATATGCGAAATGCACTCTATTTGAATAAGCCTTTTTTTTATTGAAATGAATATTAGGAGAGGTTGGCGCCTTTATGGCGGCACCAGCTAGTCCTTCTCGCATAGCAAAGGAAACAAATACGCGCAAAAAGGGAGAATAATGACACAAAATATGGCACTCAGTAGTGCACCAGATGAATAAAAACTATACAGCCTAACAGTACATGAATCGCTAAGTTTTGTGCATGAGTTCAGTACACATTTGCATATATAAAGACATATATTTTGAATTGCCAAACACACAACACATGTAATTACACTGCAAGTACAGAACAAAATTATACATACTGCGTAAAAATTGCAGTCACCACACAAATCAATTTTGAACCCAGAACAACATTTATGTTACTCATTTAGCGTATTAGCAGCATCTCAAACTTAATATTTTCCCAAAATGTTGGTGTCCTCTGAAACCTTTTTCAAAGCAAGAAGGGCTCCTTTCTGAAGGCCCACGGTTGGCCATGGGCCAAGTATATTTTTTTAGGGTGAATGGTCTTCTGTCCAATAGCAACACATTTGCTTGCAGTACCCTTCTTTGCGGATCGTATTTCGTGCACTCGAGGAGCAGGTGATGCACATGTTCGTCTGGATGGCCACAAGAACACTGGAGACTAGAGGCACGTTTTATCCTATATAAGAAGTGCCTCGTAAATGCAGTACCAACCAAGCCGCAGGCGGTACACCAATGTTTAAAATTCTCTGTTTTCTCTTAGATTTTCCGGAATCGGCCCTCTTTTTATGATACTCTCTCGCTAGGATCAGCCATGACCATATACGCATGAGGGCAAGTGTGTATATATATATATATATATATATATATATATATATATATATATATATATATATATATATATATATATATATATATATACACAATGGCGTGACGACGATGGTATGACTAGAATTGGATGACGAAGATAGAACGACGGCGATGGAATGACCGCGAATTAGGCATCACGACTTGGGCATGAAAACGAATACCTGACGATGACTCTATGACAACGACGTATTGACTACCATGACATGACAAAGGCGGCATGGTCACGATTGAATGACGACAGCATGATTTGGGAGCCACGATAACGACTAGAAGCTTTAAAATATGTTTGAGAATTGAAAAGTGGCCTGAAGAGGCTAGATAGATAGATGGACACAAAGGGGTAGAATATGGCTAATATTACTAATCGCCTTAATATTGAAGAACTACACACCATTCGAATTGCTGGTATTTATTAAACCAATTTCTTTAATGCGATTAGTATTCTTAGGATACCTTATGGATTTGCGGTATCTATCTATCTATCTATCTATCTATCTATCTATCTATCTATCTATCTATCTATCTATCTATCTATCTATCTATCTATCTATCTATCTATCTATCTATCTATCTATCTATCTATCTATCTATCTATCTATCTATCTATCTATCTATCTATCTATCTATCTATCTATCTATCTATCTATCTATCTATCTATCTATCTATCTATCTATCTATCTATCTATCTATCTATCTATCTATCTATCTATCTATCTATCTATCTATCTATCTATCTATCTATCTATCTATCTATCTATCTATCTATCTATCTATCTATCTATCTATCTATCTATCTATCTATCTATCTATCTATCTATCTATCTATCTATCTATCTATCTATCTATCTATCTATCTATCTATCTATCTATCTATCTATCTATCTATCTATCTATCTATCTATCCGTGCATGTGCCCGTAACAAAGCGCTTTCCCGCCCAGCGACCCAAGCTGTCTACTAGCTTGGGCCACTAGGTATATGATTGTGACCGGATGCCGTGGTGGTTATCCATCGTCGTCATTCCAGCTTTGCCATCGTCTTCACGATATCGTCGTACCACCGTAATAATTTCAGAAAGGTGAACCTTATTACCATCATGATGCCGTCGTCACAACACCTTCCTCTTTCCATCGACGTCATTCCTTCTTTGTCATTCCATCGTAATTGTGTTGTCGTCTCCCAATCGTGATTGTGCCACCGTTTTCGTGTTGTCGTCCTAATTGTGTATTTGTCATCGTCGTCGTCACGCATTCGGTGTCATACTGTGGTGATGCCATCGAGGTCGTTCCATCGTCGACATTCCAGGGGCGCTATAACGTAAAACTATTCCAAACTTTTCTATTCCAATTCTGGTATCGGCCCTCCACGATTGGTCAAAAACTTTTTTCGACCACCCCACCTCACCTGTCTGTCACGCGACGTCACGAAAATCGCGATACCTCCCCATTTGATACGATGTGTACACACTGATTATGCATGATTTGACAGAAAAAAGAAAAACTGTTATTTCTGATTCGACCACTTTTCGCCATTAGCCCTCGCCTATTGGTAAAAAGTTTTCGGGCTGCACCCACTTCACCTGCCTGTCACGCGACGTCACAAAACCGCAAAAACTCACCGCGTCAGAGTGACGTGTACGCGATAAAGATGCATTAATATGCCGAACAAAACTGAATTTACTTCGGAATAGCCGCAGGCTGCCCCGTTCCGAAAGGAATAGAAGGTGGCTGCCGCCGATCGCTCAGACGCTAGCTACTCGCAGCTGCCGGAGAGCATGTGTGTATTTGCGTATAATAAAGCTTCTTGCGTGGCCGTGTAACGTTTTCGAGCACTTTCGGCACGTTTACCCCCTAATTCTGCCAACCCTTCTTTGCTGAGGGTCCGTTTTAGCATCATTCTGGAGCTTCCGTTGCATGCCGCCGCAATTTTCGACCAGCCACCGCAAGCTAAGTAAGGGAAAGCCGACCAATCGTAGACGCCGGCACCACCCTCCTCGTCCGGTTATCGATTTTCAGTGCAGTGGCTCGGCCCCATCGAATCTCTCTCCACTTGAGCGTTCTCCTCGCCTCTTGTCAGCCAATTAGATACGACAAGCCACTCAATCTAGGCAATGTTATTCGTTTTTCAAGCAAACAAAAGTGACCTCCTATGAACGAGGAGAGCGTTTGATTTGTCTGTTCAGACAACCCTGCGGGTGACCGCCCGGTGCTTGCGTTGGCGGTTACGCAAATTTGACGTCAGGAGTTTGGAATAGAAACGTATTGGAATAGTTTTACGTTATAGGGCCCCAGCTTTATCATCCGAGTCTCGTCATACCATCCCCGTCGTAACGCCCTTCGTCGTCATACAGGGATCGTCATGTAGTCATCGCCACGTCATCGCCACATCATCGCCGCGTCATCACCGTTATGGACTCCTCGTAATGCCATTGTCCTCATGGCATCGCCGTCAAGCTGCCTTCATCGTTCGACCGACGATATTTCTTCTTTGTCATTCCATCGTCGTCATGTCGTAATGGTCATAGCCGACCCTGGCGATGTAGCGCCATAGCAAAGTGGGCCATATCGGATACAGTGCACGTAGCATAGAGGCGAAGTAATATAACTCCCAGAATGGCCTCCATAAATCCTAAATAAATGTGTCTTTAGTAATATGGTTTGTCCCTGCGTCGCTTGAATTCTTATGACGTTAACGCCGACGGTCACCGTGCGATGGTTAATGCCCGAATCTTTTTTTGCGCGTGAATGTTGTCGCATTTAACGCGACAACTGCGAAGTAATATAACGAAAAGCGTTGCGGCTCAGTCGCTATTAGTCGCTATAGTAGCTCAGGGTCGCTATTTGCACCTGTGAGAGGATGACGCTCCCAGCCTTTCATTACTACCGAACCTCTTCGAGAAAAGCTAAACAATTCGAACCTTCTGCTTGCCCGTCTCACCCTTTCCATCAGTTTCTACCAGACCACTGCGCTTCACAAATACCACTATTTCCTGCTTGCCGGTTAGGAACAGCCCATGGCGCTTAGTCAGTTAAGCGTTTGTGCCCAGGAACGAGAGGCACGAAGTTTCCAAAGTGGCTGTTTGTTCGAGGATGTTTTTAACAGGGGAACTCTCCTAAGCTGAGCCTTCGCCACCCGTTGTCACGCCGGGGGTGCAGGGGGCAGAGCGCGCGCCGGCGGAGGTAGGAGGAGAGGGCTATAGGAGCAGGTGTTTCGCCGGCGCGAGCGGCAATGGGAGCTCGTTCGAGAGCGGCAGCGCCGACGTCGCGCAAATCCCGAGCTTCGAGAGCGAGAAGCGCAAGCAAAGCGCCAGCGGAGGGCAGCCGCTGTCGCGAGGATCGAGCACGGGAAGTGCAAGCCAAGCGCCGGTGGAGGCAAGTCAACCCCACTTTCAAGAGAAGGCAACCCAAGCCAAGCGCCGGCGGAGGCAAGCTAACCCACAACTTCGAGAGCAGGAGGCCGAGCAGAGATGCTGACGCAGAGACATTCCTCCCGTGGACGATGCCGATGGACGGTTCAAGAGAGAATTCCTCGACCGTGAGAGCGCCCACATCTGGAAGGTGTGTGATAGACTGTGGTTTGATCACAACCTCACACAACTGAAGAGTGTGCGCAATCCGGAACCGAAGCTCGAATCCAGCAAAACGACGACAGCGAGATAAAATACTTTCATGAAAAGTGGGCTAAGCACGACTTCAAACTTGAGAAAACGACCAACGGCATCGCTGTTTTGACAGCTTTCACTGCATGAAACTGGCTTTACTTATTTCT
Source organism: Dermacentor albipictus (assembly GCF_038994185.2). Taxonomy (NCBI): domain Eukaryota; kingdom Metazoa; phylum Arthropoda; class Arachnida; order Ixodida; family Ixodidae; genus Dermacentor; species Dermacentor albipictus. Next base: position 29,517,104 of record NC_091823.1, on the reverse strand, counting down.
ATTTCTCCGTCTCAAGAAACTATAATCGAAAAGCTAACTCGGGCGATTTTATGCTTGCAGAGAGAAAGAGAACTAACACGTTCAGAAACCGAAGTTACATGGCCTGCACACGAGATGCAGGCGAGACTCGTCCGTCAATGCATGCGAATGCTAGCCGAGTTCTAAAGCGAATGAGCAGGAAGTAGTCCGGGGACGAGGCGGCCGGTTTGAGCGCGATCTGTTATGCACCCGGTGCCCTATCGGACGCGCGCACCGCGCGCGCGGGCCTCTTGCCCGCGTCCCGGCCACAACAAACCAGCGGCTGCGGCCGTCTCTGACGTCGGAGTCCGGCAGCATCGATCCTCCGGGGCCGAACCGCGTGGTCGCCGTCCCGCCCTCGAAAACGCATGCGCAGCCGGAAGGGCGAGAGCGCCGCTTGTGCTCATACGGCCAGCCCCGGCCGAAAACGAGAGGGCCCGGGGTCCCGGAAAGGAAGAAGGGGGCGGCGGGCCTTGGCGGTGGTCCGCTTCTGCGAACGAGAGCTCCCTTTGCCCCGGCGCAGGACTCGAGCGCGGCGTCGGCCTGCGAAGGAGCGCGCGGCCAGCAGCACCAGCGCCCACCTCCACTGTATCGCTCGCTGCTGGCTCGTCGCACGTGCGGCAGCGGCGCGGGAGCATCGCTGCTCCTCGCCCCCACATCGCTGCAGACTGTCTTCGCCGCCAAAGGCTGGGGGAAAGCGTTTCGGCCGGTCGCTTGCGCAACCTGTGTGGACGCCCGGCCGTCGGCGTCGGGGTCGTTTCGGTGTGTGTGCGTGTGCATGTGTGTGTACGTTCGTGTCTGTGCCGGCGGCGGGATGGGGGGTGGCGTGGGAAACCGTGTTTTGAAATCGTCTTCCTCCTCCTCTTCTCTCGTGGCTCTCTTTTAGCGGGGCGGTGCATGCCGATCTCGTTTGGAAGGGAGAAAGCGGGCGGGCAGCCCGACTGACCGACCGACCCAGTCAAGTTGCGCAAGTTTCGTTAAGCAAAAGTGCACGCGGAGACGCGATCGGGAAAGAAGACAAAAAAGTAATAACGCAGAGAAGAGCGACAGAAGAAAGAGCCGTGTTGAGTCGGTGACCACTCATTCTTTTCACCGTGTTGCACGCAGTTACGTTTGGTTTCGTCATCGTTTTTTTTTTTTCTGGGTGCCTTCTCCCGTTCAGTACACACGGCGCGGGGGGGAGTGCAGTTTAGTTTCGGCGCTGCTGACATTACGCAAGTAATGCAACTCCATGGATCTGTCGAAAGCGCTCGCCGATTGAAGGGCGTATAGCGCCAAACTCTGTTTATTTTCGGGCCACCAAATTGATCCCTCCGTCTGTCGCGTCTTTACTGCTCTGAGCTGAGCGAAAACTATCGACTCGGCGCAAAGTGCCCCAGATGCGCAGTTTCGCGCCGAACCCGAGCTTCATATGAGAGAAATTCGGAGGGAAAAGTAATCGCGTAGGAAAAATAAAGCAAGGAGGACTCTGCACTCGCCGATTTCGTAGTTCGTCATTGGTGTGTGTGTGTGTATACGTCGCCAATTCACTTTACGCAACTGCAAATCGACGACGATCGAAAGAGCGCGGCTCTTCCAAAATGCATCTCTTTTGATGTCGATTTAAACGAGAACGTTCGCTTGGCGTCCCAGCTCTGACGAAACTGCACGTGGAGTAGACTGTCGCAAGACTGTTCTTCCAAAGAAAGAAAGAAAGTAAGAAGGAAAGACAAGAAAAGAAACCATCAATGTTATCGGCAGCATCGAGACGCATCAAGTGAATCTGCGGCGAACAAGGGTATTGAGCAAACCGGCGACCTCTGGCAAGGAAATTTCAGTAAAATATCGTATCTCGGCGACCGGCGTGGAGCGCAAATAGGAGGCACCGACGGAATCGTCGGGCGCGTCACAATACCGGCCCACTGCTAGACAAGTGCACCGGGCTCGTATGTCGTCATAGTCAGGGAGAGTTCATTCCCGAAGCAAAGCCTCCCTCGGATCAAGCCTAGCCCACGTGCTCAAGGATTGCACAATCCGGGAGCGAAACAAGAACGAGTGAGTGACCAGGATCTCTCTTTCTCTCTCCCTGTAATCTCTGAATGTTTCCCTTCTTTCTGTGCTGTGTTTCCTTCTCTCAATCTTTTTCGCGTGCCTTACCGTCGGAACGGTTGATTTCTCGGAACGTGTCATTTCGCAAGAGCTAAGTACGGCATCGTCTGACCGAGGCCGCGCTACGTATCTATATATCAAACGAACACCGTCCGTTCTTTTCTGCGCAACACCCAGAGCGCTGTGGCTGCTGTAATAAGCGCGAACGGTAGTCTTAAGAGGCGAAGCTCTTCACTTGACGCATGGAAAAAGGGGCGCTAAGTTCGAAGAAGAACTAAGCTGGCGGGTCACTTTCTGAGCCGGCATTACAAAACGCCTTTTCGTTATAATCTCAAGCATACAAAGGCCTCAGAGGCACGTGGCATTGTGCAGACATGCCGACTGAAGCAGCATTTCATCTAGTGTCCTCTCTCTCTCTGTCTCGAAAGAGAGAAGCTCATAATGTGTGCGAATTGAAAGTTTTGCCGCGTCACGGGGATGAAAAGAAGTCGGTGGGGCGCCGTGGTTGGTAGACTCGCGCGTTAAAGGAAGTCACAGCTACTTTTAGCAGGAAATAACGTCTATCCTTCGTGTTAATGATGCTAGCGAAGAATAGAGAGGAGAGAGGAAAAACGGAAAAGTAGTTACGTCAACCAGATGCCTATCCGGTTTACTACCCTATACAGGATAAATATTTTAAGGAGATAAAAAAGAAAGATGGAAAATAGATAGCGCATTGAACACGCATTCTGATAAACCAAAAGTTTATGACACTCTATAAAAAAGACAGACTCAGAAGTCCTGAGTCAATGACAGCGCTAGGCAGCTCAATGTATCGATTCACATGACCTAGCACTCGAGTTATGCAGCAGAACGAACGTGTTAACTAGCGGACGTTCGAATAGGGAAATTTCCGAATCAAAGACGAATATTCGAGAAATACGCCCTCCAAATAATGAGTCGCGTATAGAATATTTTATGTTTAAACACAGGGAAACGCAAAGCTTGCGCGGAGACCTCTTGGTAAAAACAGAGGCGTACTGGCATTATTTCATATGGCTTATTTGCATGCATATTTGAATGCCCGTAATTCCATTCATAAATGAACTGACGAGTTCTAAACGAGAAACAACTGATTTCAGTTATCTGGTGCACCATGATGTTGACAATAATAAAAAAGCGCACAAACACGTCACCATATGCAGACGAGGTACGCTCCATATATAGTGTTGTGCTATATTTCAAAGTGAGGAGTGTGACACTACAGTACCGCACATTGCTCTGAAGGGATGGAAAGATGGCGTGAGTGGCCAAAAAATAAATTGCTTTGTTCAAATTGAGACAGTAAACTCGCATGCGTGGGCTGCCAGCAGGTGAGACATTCGTAGTGAATGATTGAAAATTATTGAGTAAAAATTTTCCGCCCCGTACATCCGCTCCAGAACTGGTACTCCCGCGCAGTCAACTCAGCTCCGTTGCAGCGAAATAGTTCGGATAAGTCCTCACTTCCATTTTTCTCTTCTCTCTTCTTCGAGAGTGCATTATAACAGTTGTTATGGTTTACTTGTTCGAAAGAAGCGGATATTCGACAATTTCTCCTAGTGATTGAACAAGAATTGAATAGCAAATAGTTCAATTCTTATTCGATTCGAGAAATCGTATCTCGTATTCGAAATTTCGAACCGTCCCACACCCTTAACGTTTACTCAAGTAATGCTCTACATTGGTGTTAAATAAGAACAGCGCGAGGGACAGGGACAAACGAAGCAAGACACACACAGCGCCGTGTGCGTCTTCCGTCGTTTGTCCCTGCTTCTCACGCTGTTCTTGTTTTAACATGAACTACCGACGTGCCAAAGTATCTACTCCTTTGGATTGGTGTTCACTTGAACGCCACGGTTCACTACATTGCCACTTTGAGCCCCTACAAGCAGGAAAATCTATCTTAAGCTTTATTTTCGTTTCCGAGGCTTCGAACGAGACGTTCCAAGCAGCCGTGACGTTACAAGGAAGCGCGATGGTTGCTTGGTCAAAATCAACTAGCTAAGTTTTGACCCTCCGTTCAAGGTCACGCTGCTTCAGCCACTATCACAGCTTTGAACAGGTAACTGCTATTCGAAGATGGCACCGCCCATCAGAGTATTGTACTCAAAAGTGTATGCAAGAAACAACAGGGTTTTGCAGAAATGGCCCTAAATCAAGTTTCTCAGTCGCCGTTTAACGAGATGCTATGCAGGCAGAGGCGACAACATGAGCTGCGTTTGTTTGCCTCTTTTTTCTTCTTCTTCTTTTTTTAAGCGACCGTTTACAATGAACATGGTTGTCACGATTTTATGCTGTTTTTAAGTCTTCGTGCTCGACTGTGTTGCGGTGCTTTTATTAGGATAAAGTGAGAACGAGGCCACTATAAACGAAGTTATCCCAAAGTTGTTGCGTACGAATACGCATCGCGTAACAAATAATTTCATGATAAAAGTAACGAAGACAACGTCTACTTGTTGAACCGCAATAAAAGCTCTGCATTTGAAGATGCCTTCTGTCAGCGGAAATGAGTAGCTGAACTTTCGAGTACGCTGCATGCCACTCAAGAGTCTTCCTCTTGCTATTTTCACATTTCCCACCGGCACGGGCTGAAAAAAGAGAAGCGCATTTTGCAGCTTTCTGTTTAAGGATCCACGTTGCGGTTTGCTTTTGCCTTCCCGCTGTTTGCATTGGCTGACTTCTATTAAAAGCATGTGTTTTAGTAGGTCTCGACATTTCCTCGAGTCCCTGACTTGCTTGGCGAGTTCGAAGCGTTTCCTGTATAACGCCTCGAATTAACTGTGTGGCCTTCCTGCACGTCGTTCCTCGTGTCTGTGTAAATGCAAGCGTTACCTTTGCTTTTAGAAAATTTTCCAAGTTTCCGGCTCATGAAATCAGCTGACCTCAGTGACCGACTGCAGACATGGTGGACAACGGCACATTTGCGCGTTGCTAGTACTTTCCTTCCTTCTTCCCTCTCCTTTATTTATTTCTTTTTCCATACCTAACACCCTAAAGGCTTACAATGGCGCTCCAGCTTTCTTCTTCATACCCGGAATCGTCAGTCATACTTGAGGCCGGTGCAGACACCACTGTTGTAGTGGCAGTCGCGTATCAGGCGCGAATTCCGTTGGAAAGGAGGCCCGACGTTTCGCAACGGTTTCGGCTAAGGTTGAGTGCAGCCTTATTGCTGGCAAGCGATCAAGATGGTTTGAGGAAAGCCGAGTCAGGTGCCGAATGTGAGTTCACAGTGCAGCAGCAATATATACGTCGATGAAACTATCAGCATCATCTACCTTTTTTTATTTCCACTGCCAGGACGAGGGCCTTTCCCAGCGACCTCCAATTTTCCCTGTCACGCTTGCTGATTCTAAGCTATATCTGCGAATTTCCTACAGAATGATATCTGGCAGTGGCCACTGTCGCGACTGGAGACGAACTTCAATGTGAATCTTCAATACGGGAGTCATTTGGATGGTATAGGCAAACTTTTATATAACGGTGGAGGCTTCAATTAATTAACAGTGGTCGCACAAAGAATTTATCGCTGTAACTAAACGCTTCGACATGGGAACTTGTCTTCGTCCGGGCAGCAGCGCAATTTTTTTTTAGCAGCGTTAATACACGCACAGCTCACTCTACCTTACCCTGAATGGGGGAGGAGGAGAGTAAGCTGGTGCACATGGTAGGACATGGCATAAGCGCTTCGACACCGCTGCTACTTATGATAACGCAAACCACATTATTTAACAATGTTCATTTCCGAAGAAAATGGCTTAAGTGAGCCTCCGTGCTGGCATATGTGAAGAATACTTATGGGAAAACAGTGTCAAAATCAGGCTGTAAATTTAGAAATGGAACTAAATGAAGCGAAGGAAGATGTCAGGAAATTTTCATTTTAGAACAAGCAGCCAAAGTTGCAAAATATGCAGTTTCAAGGCACTATCGAGGTGGTTTTTACAAATAAAGCGCTATAGTCGCTTTATCGCTTTAGAAAACGACTACGTTGGCTATACTATACGTAACATGTGACGGAAAAGCAAATGTACTTGCTTATTCGGAAAAATTTCCCAATGTTGGCCACAACAGTACGAGGCAAACTGAAACGCTTGCTGCCGCTAGAGCATAAACTCGGAAATTCATGAGCATTATGTAACTATATTTGGCTAAAACAAACAAGAAAGGGCGACCTGATTTTCCACATAGTATTTCATGCTCTTCACAGGTTAGCAAATGTGTGCGTGTGTATGTGTCGATCAGGCGGCCAATACTTCTACGAGAAATCACGATACTTAATGGACTAATCAAAATAATTACGTTAATTAACGTTTTAGTTAGCTTTACGGCCAATACTTCAATCTACAAATTGCAGCCAGGAGAGTTCGTTCCAAGTGGATATGCCTTGCGAACTCAGCGGCTACAATTCGCAGCTTGAAATATTGGCCGTAAAGTGAATAATGAAATAGGTAATTAATGTAATCATTTAATATCCAATTAAGCATTTTGATTTCTCGTAGAAGTAATGGCCGCCTGTTCGAGTAATTCACATCAAGAATTAAAATTGTTCTATCTGCCACAGGCAGTTTTAAAAAAATTTGGTGCAGCTAAAATAAAGAAGCACCCTACACCTATATGTATCACCGGCCTTGTACAATGTGCAGTATCCGCAGGATGAGCGCATGTTTTTTTAATAGCCCGCCTGGCGTTCTTCTTGTGGCTTTGACATCGTTGCAAGTTCTTAAGCAAGTTCTGAGAGACGACGTCCGCGACGAACGCGAGAACGACGGTGAGATATCTAACAGGTCAAGTACCCCGGGAGATAAACTTCGTTAAGGAATCTACAGCAGTACTATTGTTGTCTGTGACTTATTTTTTTTTTCCTGAGCTATGACACGATGGTGATACGATGACGATATCGTTTTATACTCAGAGCCATTTCAAACCGGCAACAAGCCCATAACCTCTATCGTTATGAAAGAGAGCCTTTTTCGCAATGTCTCGGTGAGGCGGGAAGGCGTGTACTTTTGTGTTTGCTGCGAGGTTTAGGATCGCAGGTGCGCGTTGATGGACGTGCATATTGCGCGAAGCGCAGTTAGAGTCCGCTAGGCGCCTGCTTGCCCACAGATTGCGAAGGCGCAATGGCCCGAATCAGGCAGATCGTACACAACGACGTCTGGTCACGCCCTCTAACGTCCTCTCTTACACAGCGTACAAACGACGCCGGTCACGCCTCTCTCTCTCTCTCTCTCTCTCTCCCAACTCTGTCGGGTTTGTTGTAGTCGCAGTTTTTGTTTTTGTTCTTGCATTTTGGCGCCCGCATCCATACACTGCCCTCTGCGGCGTCAGCGGCGCTTAAGCTCGGCGTTGCGATGGGCCAGGCACAGACACGCAGGGCGTGGTGAAATACACTCGCGCTGCATCTCGCGGCAGCATAAATCATTGAGCAGGAAGCGGGTACAACACGCGCGGGCGAAGTCGCTAGGGAAAGGTTTGCTTCGGATCGACGTTTGTACGCAGTCCGAGCAAGTGAGCTGCGCTATACTGGTCAAGTATATTAACCAGGATAAGGGAAACGCGAAACCGAGCTACGTCCACATTCCTGTCGTCAAGCGACATACAGGCACGTGGCACTAAATCATTGAGCAGGGAGTCGAGAACAGCACGCGTACTGTACAGCTGCGCTGTAAAAGTTTGCTCGGCACGGGCTCGTGAATACTGCGATGCTTAACTTTGCCTCACCACTTCCGCGCAGTGCAGTGAACACTACAGTTCGTGTCAACCAATCAGTAAAGCGAGCCGGGTGCGTTTACCAGAAAAGAAAGCTCGTCCACTTGGCGCTACTAATCCTTCCGAAATTTGACGTTTTAAATACTAGCGGAAACTCTCCGAAAAGCTAGGGAAAAGAGGTGATTTTGATGCCAAAACTGAACGAAAAAAAAAAGAAAAGACAGAGGCCGCCTATACTACTTGCTGGAAGTGAACCACGACCAAAAGGGCGTGGCTCCTCGGCATTACATCAGATACAAGGTGGTGCCTGCGGCTGTCCGCGGTGCGCTTAAAAATCTCGGAGGCGCCATGCTTGGACTTACGTCATAGCGGCAACCACCAGGTGCACGCGTCATCTACTTAGGTGCTGTTTAAAGGCTGCTAACAAGTGAACTGTGGAATTACCAACCCTGCGGCTTCGCCAAGATTGGTTCAGTGGCAGTGGTGTATACCACTCACAAATTTAGCCAAAGTGAAATTTTGTTTCAGTTGGCCTTTAAGTCGTAGGGGGATAATAGGTGGACAGTAAAGGAGCTCTTCTGGTTCTCTTTTTCCGATTGGCTCACGCCGTCCCTAGCTCTCACTATACAGTATGGCGCTGGTAAGGTGTGGCGTAGAAGTCAAGATACAAGTCAACATTCTTAACAGCGCTTGTGTTGTTCGGACTCTTTCTTGTTCTGGTCTCCGCATTTCAGTTAACACTTACTGTTAGTAACTCAAGCGGATTTTATTTTCAATTCACGGACTGTTACGCGAACGATTCCCCAATTTCGTGCGCAGTGACGTCAAAATTAGTACGATTGCCCTAAACGCCGAAAGAACCCGTAAAAACATTTTCATACATAACGGATCGACTGTATACCACGGTGAATTCGGTTTTTTACCGATACCAAATTCGGTTGTTACTAAAACTGCAGCGTTAACAGCGCAAGGTGGGGGCATCCGAACGCTTGAGGAAAATAGCCTAAGCCAAAAAGTTCAGTTCTCAAGTCGAAGCCCGTTCGCGTGCGGAAACTTGGTTTACCCAGCGTGGGAAACGTGCAAAAAGCCTTGGGCACGCCGCAGTAGCTTAGTGTTTATAACGTTGTGTTGTTAAGCTCGAGGTCATGGGTCCAATCCCGGCCGCGGCGGCCGCATTTCGATTGGCGCGATATGCAAAAACGCCCGTGCACTTAGATTTAGTGGCCCGTTAAAGAGCCCCAGGTGGTCAAAATGAATCAGGGCCGCTATTTTGTAGCGATGCCTTATGCCTTATTCTATGCTATTCTTATCATCCACCACACACGGCCGTCCGATCCCGTTGATAATGTGGGTAGACCGTCGCTCTGACCACTGGCCAAGCGCGAAAAGCGTGAAAAAGCATAGAATCGGAAAAGGCATTGCTACAAAATACCGGCCCAGGAGTTTCCACTACAGCGTGCCTCATAAACAGATCGTGGTTTTTGCACGTAAAACCGCTGAATTCAGTTCAATGATAAAATACTGAGCGTCATATCCTGCTTTCTAAAATCCGTCAACATCATGTAATGCACGCTGAATGCACTTGTCGAAGGGAAGCTCGTGCGATAATAGCTGCAGCGCAGCCTTGCTGTCTGAAAACGGAACACTAGGCTAAAACTGATAGGGATACAGTTTTCGCGTGTTAACTTTGCCATCGTGTTCCCCTGGGTACGTTCCCTTATCGCTGAAGCAGGCAACAATGCCGTTGATAGTCTAGCGCGCAGAGCGCTACAGTTTAAGCCAACGAAGAAGGCTACACAAGACGCAAAGAGCGACGTGAAGAAGGACATCTTAAACCACTTCCATTCGTTGTAGTCTCTACTGCATCAACCTTGTATCATTAAGCAGCTCAACAGACAGGATGCCGCTCTCCTATATCGCATCCGTCCAGGATCTACGCAAACTCCAGCTTGCTGGTGCAATACCGGACTTGGCTTATCATTGTCGTGCGTGCATTCTGAATCTCTTCCCGGCAGTGAACGTTACATACTAAACTGTCCAGAATTTGAAGCAGAACGTAAGACATTAATAGATCAACTCAAATGCAAGATGGCATCACGCTCAAATGCAAGTGATATTTTTTTCCCGCGATGACACGGGATATTTATAAGAGAGCTGTTTCGGCTCCTCCTTAAGTTCCTCCGTGATACTGGTTTGGAAAGGGAATGGTGAGTCGTGTGGGTTGCCGTGGTTTGGAAAACGTGCAGCGTATTAGGTTTCTTGTCAACTTGTTTATGATAGCTGGTGTCGTTAGCTGGACTGCGAAGTGTTTTAGACCATATAGACCATATCACGTTTGATAGGTGACGTTCAGATTGAGCTATCGCAGGCAACTTTAGCAAGGCTATATCCGCCTGCAGCAAGAAACTCTCCTCCTCCTTCTATGCTCGTCAAATGACGTTTTGCCAACAGTAGGAGCACGGAAGTGGATCTCTTTTGTTCTTGTAGGATTATTGGAATGCGGCCTTTTTTTTTCAGGCTCAGGATAGAGGACACCACTTGTCGGGAGAACCTTCTTATCATCCCAGAGATTGCATTTCGAGTAGCGGTGCTTCGAATAAGTGCCGCTCATCTTTTTTAATCTTTATTTTGTGTCTTCTTTGTCGCACTTGTGCCTGTCACCTGTATGCGATAACTCGCGCCATTATATATCTTTATTTTAATCGCATGTGTTCTCGATAAGTGAAGTACTGTTCTCGGAAGCTCCTTGCTTACAACTTATCTGCCTAACTGGCTTGATAAGCCTGCATTGAATGTTTGGCGGTAATTCCTTCTTCAATGTTCACAAGCCACTGCACCCACTTGGTCATTTTGTGGGCAACCGAGAGTTGTGCACGTCGAGGACTTCAGTTTTCGCAAATGTACAGAACGTTGCAGAAGGAGGTGAGATTGGAGAGAGAAAAAAAAAGCATGTAGATGCTAAAGGATTTGATTCAGGCCCATGTCACACACAAGAAATCAAGAGCGCCTTTCTCGCGTGCAAAATAAGAAACAGCGCTTTCTGAAGATACGAGAATATTAAGCACTTCAAGACGTCCATTGCAATGACACGGAGAAATCTCTGCTGAAGCACTGGGAGGTCTGGGACATCTTTTTCAAAAGCTGTGCACATTTAAGTTGCCTTTTAAAATATCTTTTGAAAAGTGATGAGGCCTTCACTTCACCTCTTGAAGAGGCAGAACGTGTGTTGAGTGAGCTCCTGAAGAACACTTTGCAATTGGGCGAGCGCGGTTTAAACCGTACATCCGGGAAGGAAGGAAGGAAATTAACTTTATTCGAGGTCCTGCAGGCCACGACAGCTTTGGGCTCTCATGGAGTGGGCGTCTCCCACGACGGAACCGGGAGGTTGAGTTCCCTGGCGGCGTCGTGGACCTGCTGGACGGCCCAGAGTTGGGGAGCGAGTTTTTCGCTCCGGATTGCTTTTTCAAACTTGCGCTTGTCCGGTTCGGAGTTTATGTGAGCTTGCGAGCACGGCCAGAGTAAATGATATACGTTAACGGATCTATTGAAATTGGTGCAATAAGACTTGTCGTAGAGCTCAGACATGTAACGGTGTAGTCTGTTTTGCGTGGGGTATGTGTCTGTTTGTAGCATTCTGAGTGTAACCGCTTGAGCTCGAGTGAGCGAGCGGTGTGGCGTGCTATACTCTCTACGTTGTAGGTAGTAGTGTTTAGTGATTTCATTGTATGTAGTGGGGCGTCCTTGTTCCCCGAGTGGTCGGGTGAAGCAGCGCGGTCTGTAAGCGCGCGCGCAGCCTCGTGTGCCGCCTCGTTAAGGTTGGGGACGTCGCCGATCTTTGTTCCTAAGTGTGCCGGGAACCAGTATATGACGTGTTTCTTAATCTCTTTCTTTGTATCAATTCTGAGAGCCTGTGCGCAGACCGTGCTCTTTTGGAAAGCTCTGATAGCGGCTATGGAGTCGCTGTAGATATGGCAAAGATTGTCGTCGGTGAGCGCAACAGCGATCGCAACCTGTTCGGCCTGTTCAGGCTTCCTTGCGATTACCGTGGCTGCATGTATTGTGGATCCGCGGCCGTCCACAACCGCCACTGCGAAAGCTTTGTTTCCCGCGTATGCAGCCGCGTCCACAAAAGCTGAGCGTTCGCGGTTCGCCGAGGCTTGGTTAAGGAGGAATTGTCCTCTCGCTTGTCGTCTGCCCTTGTTTTTTTCGGGGTGTACGTTTCTGGGCACAGGTCGTACCATGATCTTGGAACGGATGTCCCGTGGGAGGTCCGCAAAGTCTTTTTCTATGTTTCCTTGAGCAAAGCCTAGCTTCCCTAGGATCGTGCGCCCCGGAGGCGTCGTCTAAAGCCTAGCAAGCTGAGGCGCGCTGATGGGCTTCGGCAATTTCTTCCAGGGTGTTGTGCATGCCCAGCTGCTCCAGCTTCTCGTTGCTGGTGCTAGTCGGAAAGCCGAGGGCTTGCTTGGTGACCTTTCTGATTTGGGCATTAAGTCTGTCTCTTTCGGATCGTGACCAATTGAGCATTGCTGCAACGTATGCGAAGTGACAAGTGACGAACGCGTGTATGAGTTTAGTTTGATGAGATTATGTTCCTTGAGGCCCCTGTGTCTACTTGCAATTCTTCCGATGAGCCCGATAGGATTGTTGGTCTTGGTGATGAGCTTCTGAACCGTAGAGGCATTGACGTCTTTAATCTCTACGATCACACCAGGACTCTGATTTTGTCGACGCACGGTATGGCGTGTCCCGAATTGGTACTTACGGTAATTTCTTGATTATAATCGAAGTCTGACGAGTATGGCCTGCGGCCCTTCTGCGTGGGTCTGCGTACGAGCAGCTCCGACTTGGTAGGTGAGCATCTGAGTCATGTGGGAATTAGAAATTCTTCTACGGCTTGTTGGGCTTTGGGATGAGAACCGTTGGGGCGTTCTTCCATTCCGGCGGGACCCTACCGGAAGCCCAGACCTGACTGATTCATTCCGCTAGGAACCGGACGGAGTCTTCTTCGTCCAAGTTACGAAGAGCCTTGTTACTAATACCGTCCGGACCTGGAGCCGATGTGGCATTCAGGTTTCGAACGACGGTCCTGATTTCTTCCAGGGCGAAGGGTTCATCGAGATCGGGGTTGTCCGCCCCCGTTTTCGGGGAACCGGGTGCCTCGGCCTCGTTTTCGTGGCTGCTCGAGAGTGGCATGTATCTCTCGGCAAGTCTTGCCATAAATTCCTGCTCGTTGGAGTTTTTCAGTTCGCGTTTCGCTATCTTGTCAGCCGCCTTGGTCTGGGAGCTCCTGATTTGACCTTTGTTAAGAAGGTGTTTGAGCAGGTTCCAGGTTTATCCCGATGTCATGTTGCCATCGGCCCTTGCGCATACTTCGTCCCATTGTTGGTACTTCAAAAAGGTGTGGCGTAATAGTAATGCATTTCTCTCGTATTTTACCGCTAATTGCCACTGAAATTTCCTTTTGAAGTGTTGCCCAAAATATTCTCGCTAAACAGTACCTGAGATATCTAACATGAATCGAGCGTTTAAGACAAAAGCGAATAAGAATAAAAAGAAAAGATAATCTCGTTCACAAGGCGAGTAAACATTTTAATATGCGTGTCTTTGAGAGCAGTGCCTGCACTTCGTACATCTGCACCTGCTGGGAACATACACATTACGTGGGTGCAGATCGGGCGTACTTTGATTGTCTCACTGTTTAAGTTTTATGGTATTTTAGTTCCCACCCGCATAAAGAAAGACACATTTAAATGGGTGTCTACCGGGCGGGAAGAGCGCATGAACTCAGTGCTTCAAACACCTGTGCAGAACGTAAGACACTGTACCGGGTTGTAAAATTAGCGCTCATATGCCCATACTTTCACGTATATACATCTTGAGAGGGCACCCACACTGAAGGAATATTCGCAGATGTGTTCCAATCAGGGCCACTCGTACATCAAAGACAGCGAAGCAGTGGGTGGGAGTCTCGCACTTTTCGGAAGCCATAGAGGTCTGCCAGAGTTGATTTGCCGCTGTGGGATGAATTCGCTGAAAGAAAACACGTCAATATACTCTTTGCAACTCATGTGCTGTGCCCGAGATCATTCGAAACGGCTTGCTATTTCCAATCTACTTCTTCGTTACACCTAAGCTCTTGAACACCAATTTACCAAACCACCCAAAATCTACTTCAGCCTTTAAAAACGCTTCACTATCTCTGATGCAAGTACTCTGCAATTTCCGCGGCATTCTTGTACGCGTTAATAGACCCGAGTTCAGAACGTCTATACTATCTGCTGTATACGGAGCATGCTACCGGGTTTTGCACTGGCTCCGCACTGTTATGTGCTCCAACATGTTACAACCGAGCTATATTCAAATTTTCTACTAGTGTACTCTTCTTTTCTCAAGTAAAAGCTTCACAATATCCAGTGCAACCCATACCCGAATTTTTCGAAATTCGGAATCTCCGAGCTTACTGCTTCTGTACTGTTCGCTACATCCGGCGCGTGTTCCTGTAAGCTGCGCAGGGTACGCTTTGTATACAATGCGCCTCCCCCATACCGACCATCACGCCACACGTTACCGCCGCACAAAAACCGTTGCGGAACTGTGTATGTGTATGTGTATGTGTATGTGTATGTGTATGTGCAGGAATTTCGGACATTCTCCCTGCCGCTATCTGTCGAACTTTACCGCAATTCACAAGCGCAACTCAACGGACAGCAATTAAAAGAAACATTCAAACAGCAGCCCGAATTTCGACAACTACCAGTTGGCAACGTCGAGAGGGCACGCCCTTTCTAATAACAAGCGCATTTAAGGCGCTTAGTCGTTAAGGTCCTCGCTTTGTCAAAGCACTGCTTTGGTCACGGTGAAGTTCGACAGGCAGCCGAAGGATCAATGTCCAGAATTTTTTAGTATGACACAGATTGACTGCACAAACAGCATATTCGCCACATTGTGACAGATAACTGAAAACCGTCACTTCTTTTGAACTAGAGACGCAGTGCAAGCGTTGCGCTGAAACTTGCGTGAGAATTTGATCCCGTAAGAATTGATATTTACCGAAAGAATACACGCGCTGTTTAGCACCAAAGCGAACGAGAGAGAGAATAAAGTAAAACAAGGAGCGAAGGAGCTCACACGTGATCTAAATAACCATGGCGAACTTAAAATTCAGCCTGACATCATAGGCCATTACAGCATGCGCTGAACGTATTATCGAGACAGGTCATCACTCACAAGACCGGAAATTTGTCGGGGTATAATGGGGAAACCGAACACGAAGGAAGCACAAAAACGAAAGAAGCGAGCCTTGCCGATGCAGCTGCAGTCTCTGCTTCTTTCTTTTCTTTGCTGTCTTCTTTTTTTGACAGTTCAAACACAAATACATTATTTATGGGGAAATCAATTAACAACCCGACCCTTATAGCAGCGATATAATATTAACGGGCATGCTGGAAAAGTTGTGCTGTACTGATTGAATGTCCTTTAGTTCTCTTTCATATTTCGAGCTATACATCTAACTTTTTTCCCACGCAATAACTAGTAAGAGACAAACTCCCCGAATATTTGTTAATTGTAAAGGCTGGATCGACTGTCAAATTGCCCAGCCTTAGGTCATAAGGAGGAGGAGAAAACAACTTTATTCAGGTCCTGTACAAGGTGTTACCACCTGCGTGGCTAGTCACATGCTGGGACCGGGAGGTCAAGCGTCAGGACTTAAGGGATATGATCGTGGGATTTAATCATTCCTGAAAACCGATTCCGGGAAATTCCTGGGCCGAGCGGCCCACTCCCAGAGCATATGTTCAAGCATGCATATCTCCTTTTTGCATGCTTTGCATACAATATTAATGTCTGCAATGTTATACCACTCCTTCATTTGTGCCGGTGAACAACAGGACTGTGTTTACGATTGCCTAAGTGTAACTGCTTGCGCTCTGTTTAGTCTACAGTGAGGGGGTGCAAACTCCCTCCTTCCCATGTAGTAATGTTTTGTAATTTCAGTGTTTGTCACGAGTGTACCTCTCCGTAGGTTCCCCAATCCAGCAGAATCAAAGCCATATGTAAAAGCGTCCCAGTCTGTGAGTTCGCGGGCGACCCTGTTGGCCGATTCATATGAATTGACGGGAACGTCATCAGGTGAACCAAGGTGCGCCGGGTACCAATAAATGTAATGTGTAACACTTGTTTGTCTTGTGTTAGTTATCCTCGCAGCCTGTGGGGCAATTCTGCCCCTGAAATCCTTGCCGCTCACCGTTACTCATTGGCACTCAAGCACAAATAAATGCAGACGACGGGCTATAGTTTTACAATGCGGAGCACAGACCCCCGTGGCCGCGTATTTTCAGGCCACATTATAGCACTAGCGTGCACAATATCCGGAACCGAATGCACTTAGAGAAAGCAAAAATGTGAAACGAGTATTAAGCTATGAATGAGCGTTGTCAATATCGGCCCTACATATACGATGTGCTCCGTAAGCGCTCGTATCCATTTGCCTCGAGTATACTGCGGGTGTTGCAGCTCTTTTGGAGTCTCTCTAATACTCAGTCTCGAGAGATGTCGCAACAGGTGTCATACCATTATCCGAGTATTCGCTGTTTAACCATTTTTTTTATTGAAATGAATATTAGGAGAGGTTGGTGCCTTTATGGAGGCACCGGCTACTCCTTGTCACTTGGCAAAGGAAACAAATTTGCGTAAAAAGAGAGAATAGTGACACAAAATGTGACACCCAGTAGAACACTGGATGAATAAAAAATACGCAGTCGAATACGAAATACGAATCATTTTCGGTTTCATGTCCGGCAGCGAGATGTTTCGGTTGGGCACGTGCTTCGGTGAGGCTCTGTGAAAACTGTGCCAAATGCGCACTCGATCGACGCGGTTCATAAATTATCGTTTGAGACGGTATAACGGTCTTTTCTGCGGTCGCTGCTTGTCGCTTGCGGGTTACTGCAAGCCATGTCGCAAATCGCCGCTCGACCTGCAGAGAGACCGGTTTAACGGTGCAGCGGTTTCGTAAAACTAGCGCGGTGGCGGCTGCTGTGCTTGATTTAAGTTGCAGGCCGTTTCTACTGCAGTTTGTCCAGGCTAACGGGCTTACAGACACACGCCGATTCTGTTCCCGCTGAGACGGAAGTTATAGAGTCGGCGGTCGCCAGGTGGTGAATGCATTTCCCCATACGCTTCCACGCATTTATTCCAGTCACGATAAATAGCCGTTCGCTAAGACGCGTGCTCCAGAAAGAATAGAGCGGTCCGAAGGAATATATTTTTCCATTAGTCAGAATCATACAAACAGACAAGCGACAAAGCCAGAGAAACTGCAGGGGTAATTCATTGTAATGTCTAATGAAAAAATTCCAGACATGTAGAAATGCATAACTACAGTCCATCTTAGCGCATGTGGCTATTGCATGCATTGAGGGAGCCGCCTGTAAACAGCCCTGTTTTCAAAATACGCTCCATGCCAAAGTTGCGACTGCATTCAACAGACACCGATTTTTCTGCTTTCTCCGATGTGTGGTTTTCGCCCCTCTAAACGAAGCAGTCGTCGCCTAGAGATCTGTATACGCCGCGTTACCAACTTCGCGCGGCGAAGGCTACAACTCCCATCGAGAGAAGGGAGGCGAGCTTACCCATTGTGTACGACTGATCCCTCCGTAATTACATTCAGCCGGGGTCGCGATGGGGGTGAACAGAAACGTATAATAGAGGAGCCCTCCTCCTCGTTCTGTTTTCTGGTTGCCTTAAATTGAAGGTAGCTTTCGCTATACTCCACGAAGTCCGCGAGTTGGAGCACGAAAGAGAGGCTTAGCGAACCCCCAGCAATCAATTCCCTGCGTTTCTTTCACTTGCCGCTTAATTCACCTCCTCTCAGGCATTCTGCAGCGACGAGCCTGAAGCGTCGTATTTGCGCAGAAAACATTGCGCACCCTTAACCAGCACCTCAGTAGCCGAACGCAATGTTTTCATCTATTAAATGACTGGGCAAAGTTGGCCAACACCGAAACGTTGTTCTTTTTTTTTTTTTTTTGGCGGGCGGGCGGCTTAGAATCGATGTTCTTTGCACTGCCCCATTCAATTAACGCTCATTCGATACTAAAAGACTCGATGGGAGGGAGAGGAGTGCCTTCACACCAGATTTCCCCTGATAACAGAGAGAAGGAACGAGGGTTCCAGCCCGTGCCGTCCGCTGGCGTTCCTGGAACCATCGATAATCGCAGACTCGGGTAGCCTACGTGGCCTCTTACCACGAAGATAATTGAAAAAAAAAAAGAGCGTGGAAGAAAAAAGAAAGGGTGCTCGCGTACACGCACGCTCGAACACGGGCAAATTAAGCTGCACGACGAGTCACACGCAGTTTCAGACCGCTGACCGCACAAACTGCGTATACTAAAAGCCACGCTTTTTCTTTTTGTAAACGGCTTTAGCGCTATGGCCGCGGTCTCGGCGCAAGCCCTCCTATACTCGTTTACCCAGTCGTTGACCAGGCGACGCACGTAACCATAGTGACGGCTTTTACGATTTTCCACAAACAGCCGGCGCTGCTGCGTTAGCGGGCTTTCCTACGGTCCCTATGCAGGCACCGCCAATACGTTCTATAGTCGGCGTCTGCGTCGGCGTGCCGTGGCCCCCGCTGCTCGGCGCGCGCTATCTGGGCCGCGCCGGGTCAGGGTAACCAGGGTGGCCGCTTTGGGACGGCGTGATAATGACCGCTTTGTTCGTTCATGTGTCCACTCCAAGTACGGCCGCGCGCGCTGCAGTGCCATGGCGCTCGGCCACTGCCGCTGCGTTTCTTCTTTCGCGCCCTTCTCTCCAGTTCGCGCGAGGTCTTCTGCGAAGGGAGAGAGAGCGAGAGCGAGAGAGAGATCTTGTTCAACATGGTGTCAGACATAACTCTCCATTAGGTAGGGCCCAGGAAAAACAGGGAGACTGTCGGGCTCTCGGAAATTTTTTTTTTTACGGATCAGTAAATGGGTGATTCCTCTACGAGAAACGGGCTGCTTTATTATTATTATTATTATATTATTATTATTATTATTATTATTATTATTATTATTATTATTATTATTATTATTATTATTATTATTATTATTATTATTATTATTATTATTATTATTATTATTATTATTATTATTATAGAGCTCCTCCAGTGGCATAAACTGATCCTCTCGCTGTGCTTTCCATAGGGGTGAATTTGTTGGTTTGTGGGATTTCTCCTCCACCACCGATTGGTCATTGGTTACAAAGCCAATGTTGATGGCCGAGTAGTTCAGTTCCAGGTGCTTGTTTCGAGCAGTATGCGCAAATGCATTCCTCGATACAGGCCTAAACACCCTAAGTATCCCTACTGATTCTCGTCTGAACTTATAAATACCCTAAAGCATAAAGTTCGCATGCAATGAAAATCTCCAAGTCCCATGCCTAATGGGTGCGTGGAAGAATTTTTTCGAACTCTCTGCAGACGCCTTTATAAGTGGAATTACGACTCCCATATTGCATTTTTGGAAAAGAGCGCCTCTAGCCTGCCGGCGGAATTTCGCAAGTATAACCGCGAGCGCTCTAGTAAACGTGGACAGTGTTTTCACTTGTTCGACTCCGGAGGAGTAGAAGTCCAAGCAGTCGCAGATTGTTTTACTGCCCACTTCTCGTCCTTATATAAAACTTCAGGTTTCAACGCTGGCGTCAGTCAGCAACACACGGCGGTTCCTACATATAGCGCTGTGTTCTTTGATAAAAAGCTCACAAGCGAATGCCTTAAGCGCTTGAACCCTTCCCTATCTTGCGGCCCTGATGGCATCTCCTCCACGATTCTAAAATCTTACTGCAGTATATTTGCCCCATTATGGACGTCTATATTTATTGACTCTTAGAATATTTCCACTTTTTCTCACATGGGGAAAACTGCTCCTGCTTTTCCTGTAATACCGATGCCTCGAATTATCGCCCGTTTTTTCTTCTCTGTGCCACGTTTAAGGCTTTTGAGCTTGCTCTTCACAACATAGTGTTTTACTGTGAAAAAGTCACTGTTGCTGAATCGGCATGGATTTCTCACCGGCCGCTCCACTATCACAAATCTCGCAAGTTTTATGACGCAGATCTCCGCGAGGTACTTATAAGGGGGCAAGATATCACCATTTGCTGTTAGCTCAGCAATGCTTTTAATGTAGTCAGCCACTCGCTGCTTCTGATCAGCCTTACACACACTGGTGTTCACTCGCCAAATGTCAATCTCTTGCGCAGTTATCTTCTTGATAAATCATGTTAACGTCAACGGCCAAACGCCTTCTTTTTACATGGCGACTAGCGGCGCCCCTCAAAGATCATTGTTAGGACCACTTTTTTTTTAATTACAGAGAGAATAAATTATAGGGTTTTACGTGCCAAAACCACTTTCTGATTATGAGGCACGTCGTAGTGGGGAACTTCGGAAATTTGGGCCACTTGGGGTTCTTTAACGTGTACCTAAATCTAAGTACAGGGGTGTTTTCGCATTTCGCCCCCATCGAAATGCGGCCGCCGTGGGCGGGATTCAAGCCCGTGAACTCGTGCTTAGCAGCCAAGCACCATAGCCACTAAGCAACCACGGCGTTTTTTTTCTATTTATGACGTTCTCTCCGCTATTTGGAATGCTTCCTTCCTTCTATATGCCGATGACGACAAGATTTTAAAGAAAATTTAGGGTTGATTGTCGCATTGTGCAGTCTGACCTGTATTTCTAAATCGTGCAAATAACCTCACCTTGAATGCTGCTGAGACCAAAGTCATAACTTTCGCACTCAAAGCAGCAATCATTTATTTTTCTTATTGTGTAGATTCTGCACCATTGTGTAAGGCCTGTGAGATCAATGATCTCACAGAGCGGTACACCGGCATATCTCACAGATCATTGATTTGCGAGGTCAATGATCTCGGTGTACTTTTTGATACAACCTATCCCGTTTCAACCCACACTAAACGCGTTGCAATGCGGGTTATGCGTTCTCTTGGCTCTGTCAGCAGTCTATCGAGATAATTCAATTCTGCACCGTTCCACAAGTTTTGACAACAATCTGTCTTCCTCAACTCGAATACGCGCTGGTTGTATGGAATGGCTCTTCTAGATCGAAGCAAAATAGTTCACGGCGGGAGGAATCGCAGAAGTGTGCATTTTCTTTTTCTTTTCTAGGTACCCGCCAGATTATTTCGCACTGACACACGGCCAGACATGCTTCTCTTGTAGCCTACATGGCGTTCGATACCGCTCGTAGATTATGTATACAGTTAACCGCGATAAGGTTTTTCGCAGTAACCGCGCCAATCGACGGCCGCGAAGTGGTCGTACGCCAAGTGGAGTCACATGAATGGCCTGTGGAGCGGCTTTCCTTTATCAAGGCGCTTATTACCCGCAAGGTCTCGGTGCCAGCCGACGGTTTCGACAGATTGCCACTTATCATCCTCTTTTGCATCCGTTTTCCTGGACCAGCACGTGTGAAGATACACGCACTCAGCCGCTCTGCCGTGTCCTTATCAGTGGCGCGCTCAGTAGCCACCGTCATCCGGTGCGGCTGCTGTGCTCTTGAGGCTGACGCAAGGCGTCAGCGCCGCGTGCCGCCATGCAGTGACGTCCACGAACCGCGCCGCGTCGGCGAACACCTTTGTTCTGCAGTTTCACCTTCTTTGGCAACGAGATTTTTCGTCGCTCTGTTCCTCAACAATGCTCACGCAACTGTGCCCGTTCACACTGTTGGGAGTTCACTTGGAAACGTACCATTCGGAAAACGCTTCATATTGAACATTCGCGTTCACGTTTCTTTTCATGAGTGACTGAATCCCTTGCGGATCAATAAATCGATCGATCGATCAATTGATCGGTTGATCGACTGCGAGCAGCACCACTTGAGACAGACACACAAGACAAGCGCTTAGATTTACTTCAAGTAATATTAGCTATAGATAGACTACATTTAGCTGGATTATCAGGTGGAAAGGTTGGAAGTTATGTTCCTACTGCTACTACGTTTCACTTCTATATAGGTTATTGCGCTGTTAGTTATAAAAATGCTTGATGAACGTGTAAAAAGGGAAAAATAAACAGATAGTAGAGGACATGGTGTCGCACCTAAACGTGAGGTTGAAAACAAAAATCATATTTATGTTCCCAAAGGGCCTCGGCTCTCGGCATTTTAGGAAGAACTGTATGATTTATATCCAATTTCCCTCCGAAAAAAGTAAATATTAACACATTTGTGGCAATAAGTGGTGGTAAAACTTCTGAATACACATTATCGTAGGGAATAAACCAAAAAGGTACTTTAAGTCTTGCATTGTTTAACGCATTAACGATATTGTCACCACTGCTTATTAGTTTAAAGGATAACTTGGTTTTACGAAGATATTTCGGTGCTGAAGCAGGGCACGAGGCCTGCTCGTCGTTCCATCTGCATGAATCCATAGGAAACACATTGCTGCGTCCCTAATCTGTCCCGGATCAGATACAGAACTGGCCTTGATATCAGGCCAAAGAAAGCCCAGTGGGCAAGCAGGCGGATACGACGTCGTTTCAATAACCTCGAACAGAAATATAAAGAAAAATAAAGAAGAGCCATCGTTGTAAAGCTTCTATATGTATATCAGAGTGAGTGCCTCCGGTAAAGGGTTCCATATTATCAATGGCAGCTGATAACATCGTGGTTGTGCCGGCTTTTTGCAATCCCACATTCTTTCGCTCTTAGTAGATCATAGGAAAATGAATTCCGCTTCTCTGATAACCACGAGGAAGTACTGTTATCGCACGACGAGACAGTCACTGCGTTGCTCCGCAAGGTGGTAAGAGTATTGTGTTGCTGCGCGAAAGAAAATACAAAAAGTACAAAACGACGCGTGTCACTGAACGCGAAAGTCTGAAGAAATGCTATTTGGTCACTGCGCTATTCCATTCTGATATATAGATTTAGGAGTTTTGTTGCCCTCCTGCCTCTCGCATTTCTCTCTACTCTTCTTGCCTTCAAGAAGATTACGTGTAAGCTAATGAGCGCTGACGAACGTCCGATCAATATTTTCTAATGCGATTAGCATTCTTTTCCTACTTCAGGCCTTTTGAGCCTGCCTGCCTGCCTGCCTGCCTGCCTATCTATCTATCTATCTATCTATCTATCTATCTATCTATCTATCTATCTATCTATCTATCTATCTATCTATCTATCTATCTATCTATCTATCTATCTATCTATCTATCTATCTATCTATCTATCTATCTATCTATCTATCTATCTATCTGTCCGTCCGTCCGTCCGACCGACCGTCCGTCCGTCCGTCCGTCCGTCCGTCCGTCCGTCCGTCTGTCTGTCCGTCCGTCCGTCCCTCTGTCTGTCTGTCTGTCTGTCTGTCTGTCTGTCTGTCTGTCTGTCTGTCTGTCTGTCTGTCTGTCTGTCTGTCTGTCTGTCTGTGTCGCCCCTTGATTAGTAACTCCGTTGACGGCTGTTTTGACGCACCGCGTTGGTTCAGCTATATTCAGACATTTTGTGCGATTTTGCTGCACATCACGACGTCACCTTCGAGCCGTACATGCCACGTATAAAGTAAAAAAATATAAATAAATAAAATAAAGCTCATTGAAATTTTGAATAAACTGCTATGAAACCCTCTTGAATGAAATTAATTAATCCGGTGGGTTTCTGTTTCCCTTGGTCTATTTTATCCCGCTGACCTATTGTAGCGGACTCCGTGAAAAGTGCTGCATGTTTTTTGCCGTTGGCTTCTCTACGTTCGTTCAACAATGTAACGTTATCGAGAGGCCGACCCCATACCAGCTGCGGTGGCCACTCAGCGGATAATGCGTCGCGCTATTGAGCACGTGGTAACGTGTTCGAATCCCAGCCACGGCAGTCACGCTCCGATGGGGCACGGATGCAAAAGCACTTGTGTACCACGCTTCGGGTGCATATTAGAGAAACCCAGGTGGTCAAAATTAATCCTGAGGTCTCCTCTACGGCGGCCCTTATAAGGGACTGTGCGGTTTCGAGACGTTAGACTAAAGCTTACATGAGGCAGGCCCCACATTTGTTGCCAAATTTTCAAGAATCAATTGCCAATCGATGAACGAGAAAGTTCTGTAAGGCATTTTGTGGGTAATGGATATGCCGTGCTCGAGGGAACGGTAGGAAAATTTGCGTGGCTAAAAGCGATCAGAGTCAAATGAGACCAGAATCCGAACGCGTAGCGGTACCTCCACAAAAGTGACTACACTGCGGTCTGCGTTCAAGATAAAAAAAGTGCGCGTTGTTTTCTTCTCATATTGCAAAAAAAAAAAAAGAAGGAACTCTAGCTTTTCGTTCAAAAATTGTTTCGATCCTGTGGGATGACGGAGATTTCGACAGCAAGGTGACAGTGCCCTAATGGAATACGCAGTGTCGAATACGTCATGGCTGTTGTGGCTGCTCATCCTTTCCAGCTTGAAGCTGGCCAAGTTGATTCAACATTGCTCAGCAAGAAACCAGGACGACAAAAACTGACATGCAATGGAGTATGTATTTGTCTTCCCTGGTGTGCGCGTATGGATTTATTTCTCGCTTTCGTTATTAAAGATGCCTTTTAGACCTCAAATGGTACATGGATGTTACTAATGGATTGATGGACAGACAGTCTTTATTCGCGCTTTCTCTTTTAAATTTGCATTAGATGCGTTTGTAGGAGACGCTGGCTACGCTCTCTTGCTTAGTCATGCAAGAGACAGCAAAGCACGCTCGAAAGAAAATACAAAAATAATAACGTCATATGCAAATAAATGTTGCAACACCTGTCCGCCTCGTTCACAGGAAGTTAAGCTCTGCACGTGTACCATTCGTACGCAGAACGTCAAATTAAGCCTGATCAATAGAAATACGTTGTCACGCTGAATTTTTAAGAAACAATCGATGAATGAAGCTCCTGTAACCATGAATTGAACTGGCATCACGCTAATCACGTAGCCGCTTCGCGTGTATATACATCCGGGCATCGGGAGCATAACGTCAAAAAAAAAAAGTCACATCCTAACTTAGTTTACCGAAGACATTGGGGAAACGTAGTACTAGCCTGGTGAGCGCATGAAGCAAGCAAAAATGAGTAATTACCTTCAAAGATAATAATTTCTACAGACTCCTTGAACATTGCCCACACATCCACCTTATGTTGGCCTCCATTTCCGCTAAATGTCAACGTCTATCACGTAGACTTATCCTATGGGACGCTGCGAAATATAGCAGATAATGGGCGACTAACGCTTTCAAGCACTTGCTGAAAGCAATTTCTTTTACCACTGCGGTTTATTCCCACGAATTTAGCTTTTCATGTCCATCAGCCATAACGTAATTCTCAAATTCACCAAATTTTATCTTGGTGGCAATTACAGTTCTTCCACACAATTCTTCACCGTTGTTAAAACATATCTAAAACGCTTTGTGGTGCTTGAATACATAATTTACCCGAAATACTGTAATTAAAGTCACACGTGTTGTACTTCATATACACATTAAGCATAGCATTCTCCATATTTTCACCAAGTATAAACGAAGTGCCTCTAAGATCCCAGATGACACCGGAGAAATCTACGATCCTCGTACAATGCATGAAAATATGGAGAAAATGACGATTCAGTAATTATTCCCAAAGCTCATAATGAAGTCAGGAGCTTTAAGATTTCGCTACGTTTTGCACTTATTACGCGCTCTATTTTCGCGAAATGTGAAATTGGTGTGCCTTTATCGGGACATTGGGAAACGTAATTGATAATGGCGGTAGAACTTTTGAGCACTTGTTTAATATTTTTTTTTCAAGAGCCATAATCAACTGACGCTCTTGAAATTTTGCTTACGCATCACGCATAAAATGACTCATATTTCCTCAAAACATGAAATTTGTGGCTCATAGACCTGATTCAGGAGTTTAGGCGAATTTGAGGGCTTTGGTGCAGTTTTTACGGAGAACAGATTTGGAGTGGCTGTAGCCTGAACTGATGTTTAGGGCGCCACAGGTGCTGCTGTACCGTGCGGTGATAGTATGCGGTGAGAGTGACTGACTGTTATTGTGTATCTGTGCTCCTCTCTCTCTCTCTACTTTCCTGTCACTTTACCTCCACCTACCCTCTCTCCACAGCGTAGGGTAGCAAACCGAATATTCCTCTCCTGTTAACCTGCCTTTCTTTCCCCCTTCTTCTGTCTCTATTTGGGCAAACTTCCTGCGAAGTTCGTAAAGTACGCTTGTAAAGCACTGGAACGCTTGAATCAATTATATTTTGCAAAAGCTGTAAGTAACCCACACATTTCAGGCTTTCGTGATTGTTACCAATAACGTAGTCCCACTTTCCTGCGAATATAGGCATGGTATACTATTGGTTATTAGGGCAGTGGGAAAATTATTTTGTTGTTTATATAGCCTCTAAAACAGGCAGAAACGAGGACTGAGAAAGTTTTACTTCGCCTCTAGCATAGACACCTCAAAATTTTCCAATGCATCATCCCTAACGTTTCCCACGTTCCTTCTAAACATAAACATCATGAATTATTGGGTTTTCTGAGTGCACTGCATATAACATAGGTTTCTGAGCCCTTCTAGTCGTACTAACACCTTCATGTTAAAAAAAGAATAAGAAGCAGAAAACCTAAGTTCACAATCTTCACCTGTGTAAGGAGGAGAAAGAAAAATAAACTTACAGAGAAAACAAGAACATGAATAACGCAAGCCGGCTGGTCTTCCTGCTTGCACCTGGATGAGAAACGAAATACGTCTGGGTCTGTCCATTAGACGTATAAAAGCGCAGGCGAAAAATACCGAAAATCATCGCGGCATTTTGCTCCGAAGAAAGCACGTGCTTTCTCGGCGCTTGTCTAACATGAAAGCAACAACGGCGTTTTATTCCTGCTGCTTGCACAACGTTTGCGTATAGGAAAATATCCGGGAATCTTGCATTTTTCTGTAACAGAGGACGTTTCGAACAGGATACAAAGAAATATGGCGAGGGGGAGGGGAGGTCTGAGTAACGGGATACGTTGAACAAGCGGCAGGTATTGGCCATACGCTGTAATACCCGCATCCGAGAAAAAGCTCGGTAACTAGTAAGTTTGAGGCTATTGTTTACCAGCGTTGAAAGAATTTCATTATTGGCAGGCACACAAACAGAGAGTGCAGCTGCAATAACAAAAATTCTTGAAAATAATTTATTCACCAAACTTATCTGACGTGGATAGACGTTCTGCTGGAAAAACTTGGTTTCGCCAAAGGCTTTCTTAACTGCAATGGGCGTCCTTAAAAGAACAAGGGGGAAAGAAACGAAATAAAAAGTCACATTGCTCACTGTTGGGTCTGGGTTTCATTTGGTTATTGTGTTACCTTCCTCACTGTTTCAAGAAAGTAAAGCTTAATAGAAAAGGAAGTTCTGCGTGAAAATAACTTACCGAGTAAACGTTCAGTGAATAAAAGGGTTTAGAGAACAAGTGTGATGTGGCTGGGTGCTAAAGACAGCACCAAAAAATCCGTCATATTTTGCACGATTACCAAAACTAACATTATAATCTATGTCACTACGTTCGCAGCGAAAATGACGGGTAAGACGAGTATTTATGACTGGTAAATGCACCGGGACCCGAATCAATATAGTTGAATTAACACGGCAAGCTGGGCGAGTCGGTGATTGAACATGTTCCTATGGGTGGGCGGCGCAAGCCGGACGAAATACAGGAGGAACTACACGACACGGAAGTACAAAAAGTACGTATCGCGTACTTCCTCCTGTCTTTCGTCCAGGTTGCGCCGCCCACCCATAGGAACATGTTCAATATAGTTGTTTTAGTAGCTAAAGATGGCCGCTAAGACCAGGCGCCCACAAAATGTGATAGCAAATACTGCGGAGGCTTTGGCTAATGTCAGCAAGTCCTTAGAAAGTGATAGCTTACCAAGTATGGGTATCTATTATTCAATATATGTAAACAGCCTTTTTCCGTCTCCTTTACTATCCTCTTTCTTTAACCATTAGGTCCAAACTCCTTTCCCTTTTGCTGGCCAACGCTCAAGGGTCAAATGCTTTAAACGTTTCTTTCGAACGTTTCGAACGTTTCAAAAACAGAAACGTATCTCTCTTCCTGCTTTATTTTCCTACACAACCACTCAAATTATTTCAATCAATCAATCAATCAATCAATCAATCAATCAATCAATCAATCAATCAATCAATCAATCAATCAATCAATCAATCAATCAATCAATCAATCAATGAATGAATGAATGAATGAATGAATGAATGAATGAATGAATGAATGAAAGCTGTTTATTAAAGTGCCCAGGAACAACCTCGAGGGTCTTGGTGCTGGCGCACTCGGCAAACCAATGCACAGTAAGAACAATGCAAGCTCACACGCACATACACACATACACACGCGCGCACACATAAAAAAAAAGAATAATACTTTCGCGAGTACAGATTTGGAGAGCATAAAATGTGTTCACGAAATGAACACAAAGCAAAAGTGGAGAAACAGAAAGAAAGGATTATAGAATGACGGAACACAGAAGAGATGTGAGAGTTTTTGATCAGTTATTGAAATACCTCTGCATTTCCTTTCAGGAAAATATTAAAATTAGGCATATTGCATTAGGCGATTAGGCATCCAGGCATTCTGAATGGGTGTTACATGTCGCCTGCACTCTAGATGGAGGATCACAAAAATCTGAATGCTGAAAGGCGCGATGTTTGCTTGTGTCTTTCTGCGGCATGCAAAAGCGCACGTACAAGCAAGTGCGAGCAGCACATTTTTCGATGTATTAATTTGCGAAGAAAAAGTACATTCGATTTATTGCCTCTACGGGTGAGGGTAGGTAATGTCAGTGTCTACGTTAGCTCTATGGAGATGGAAGAATTTTGACAGAATCGATGTTTAAATATAGTTGTGAACTCTTTTTGCACATTTTCGAGAAGCTTACAATTTGGCCTACAAGGGCCGTCCCAAACCACGGAGGCGTACTCAAGAACTGGAAGACATACGCTCTTATATAAAGTTACAAATGGCCCAGGTTGTTGGAGTCTCTCGTCAACCGACATACTCTCGGGTAATAATAATAATAATAATAATAATAATAATAATAATAATAATAATAATAATAATAATAATAATAATAATAATAATAATAATAATAATAATAATAATAATAATAATAATAATAATAATAATAAGAGCAAGCAGTGCGATCTGTCGACCGCACGATGTTATTTGTAGTTATTCGACCTACAGTTTATTCGTGCTCTTTCTCAGCTCAGAAAGAAAGAAAGAAAGAAAGAAAGAAAGAAAGAAAGAAAGAAAGAAAGAAAGAAAGAAAGAAAGAAAGAAAGAAAGAAAGAAAGAATGAGGCGCGAAGTTACTGTAACATTGAGAAAATATTTCTTCAAGGGTCAAGCAAGAAGAGCACACTTAACCGCGAACCAGGTGTTCTGGTGATCCGTTACTTAATGGCCGAATTGAGAGAAAAAAAGCACCGGACTATCAAACTAGCCGAGGGCATCAAGCCATCGCCAGCGGCGGGACCAGCGTATCATAACATTAAGTGCGCGTGTAAGCGCTGTACTTTGGCAGTGGTGCGGTGTTTATCAGGAAGGGATCTAAAGAATGAAAAAAAAAGAAAGTGGTAGAAGACAAGGCTGCAAAGTGAGCCCGAGGCGAAACATTTGCTCTGCGGCCTTTGACGGTCGCGGGTCGATGAGTACGTGGAACGAGGTGATTCCCGTTTTACCGCCCGCTCCTCGTTTTCCCATTCTTCACGAGGAGGATGTTTCGCTGCATTACAAACAACCATGGCAGTAAAGCCGAGTCCAGTCAATCCATTCTGTATCTTCTTATTTCCCTCTTGTTATGGCATGCAAGGAGACGTCGGACCGTTTTTGTGTAGCCATGCAGTGACGAAAACGCCTGAGCGCGCCAGCATTGCAGTTTGGTCGTCATCTGTCTCTCTTGTCCTTCTATTATTCGTGCATGTTCTGTTCTTACATTGCGTATCGCTGCTTCAGGCGAAACTCCTTCACTTCGTTCTTAGTTAGATTGTGACATGCCACGTTGCCTTAAGTGATAAAGTGAGTGCAGCACTCAGTGGCGAGGTAAAGGAACCGGTGTATAAAAGCAAGCTAGAAACCAGCAAGAAAACATATGCCATATGACACGATCCAGCGCTGAGAGAGAGAATGATAAATGAAAGCAGGAAGGTCAACCACGACTGAGCCCGATTGGCTACCCTACACTGGAAGAGAGGAAAGGGGAGGGAAAAATTAAGGCAAAAAGATAAAGTCCACTGTCGACTCACCGACGTGGTAGAGATTTTTGCTCTATATCTACTGACGGTCACTCAGTCTGGATCACATACGGTCGCTCAATCCGGTAGCTTTCAAATATTACAGCAGCGCTTTTGTGGCCTTTTGGTGTGATATCATAAACATTATACTCAACCTTATCCTATGGCTTCAAACAGCATTACCTT
Organism: Dermacentor albipictus; assembly: GCF_038994185.2. Classification (NCBI taxonomy): domain Eukaryota; kingdom Metazoa; phylum Arthropoda; class Arachnida; order Ixodida; family Ixodidae; genus Dermacentor; species Dermacentor albipictus. The sequence continues at coordinate 29,486,798 of NC_091823.1, read as the reverse complement.
CTCACCAGATGAACTGTTCTCGTCTTCTCAAACTGGTGGCTGCGTTGTTAGGCCTTCTCTCTCAAACCCTTTGTCTGCTCCACTTTGTCCTTAACTGAACCTTGTATCCCAAGTCACAATGACGGCTTATTATAGATACGGTGTTTCTTGTCCGAAACCCCACCTAACGTGTAAGTTACTCAGTTACAGTTTCCGCTGTGAAGCAATTTACTAAGATACGTTTTTTTTCTTTTTTTTGCGTGGTTCGAGTCATGTTGAGGTGCGCTTCTGCGACAAGCGACGCGTAGTCCCATAATCACCCGACGCAATTGGTAGACATATGTCAACCTCATTGCATAACGAGCGAACGCGACTAACGCTGGCTCAGTTTTCTATTCAGCTTAGGGTTGGATAACACACTGTTGGAGTCGTGGCAGGGTAGGCACGTCAGATAGGCAACATGATGAATGGGAGGGAACTCGGTGCCTTCCGTGCGCAAGGGATAAATTGGAAGTGAGGCAAGGCCAATATAACCAGGGGAAAGGTTCAATGTACTCTATCGAAATGGTAGCAAGAAAAAAAGAGTTACATAAAAAAAACTCATACATGTGAAGGCGACATAATGGCAGAATAATGGAAATGAAGCTGAGTGCTTGGGACAAAAACTGTAGTATATAGAAGGGAACTTAGAAGCGGCACGTGAATGGTAAACAACAGCAAAGTCATAAGAGCAGTACATTGCCCACATGGCTACGAACGGGATACTTTTTCTATTAAGACGAGATAATTAACTTCGTAACTGGTTACTCATTATTTTACCCTACTGCACAAAGAGAGAGAAGGAGGGACAAAAGGAAAGGATAAATGTCTTTCTGCAAAAGAGAATACGAGCAACAGCACATAAGTTTACCAATAACAACAGCTTTGCACTTGGTATCGGATAACCAATTATTAAGAAAACGGCAGTGCTACTTATCACTTCGAAGAGTGTAGGACAGAGTGTGCAGATTGAAGTTTTTCTAGGCATGACGAAATAGTGTGAGAATGTAAAGAAACACAAGGCCGTCCCCAGTGAGCACGTTAAAGCGCAAGACTGACCACTCCTCATTCCCCTTTGATTCAAAGAATCACTGCCTACAGTGAAAGGAAAAGTAAAAACAAGAACAAAACGCATAGCAATGTACGGGGCGATCATTTCTAAGTTTAACGGAACTTAAAAAAGAAATTCAGATAGCATAATTAATTGACCTTGAGCTCGCCTATTCAAAAAGGTGGATATTACATTACGGAGACATATTAAAACAATTAAAAAAGTTCACTAAACAACTTCTTAATTAATTACATTACGGCACCCATTGCAATCTATTATTTGTAGCCGGTGAGTTTGGTCGTATCAACTTGGACGTATCCACTTGAAATGAATCTCGAGGATGACACGAGTTTCAAGATATTATTCCCCAAAATGTGTGACAAAATACAAGGGCGTTCCAGTTACTTTTGTTCTTCATTGCAGAAAAGAGCGTTTTGTTAAAAAAAAGTAAGTGGAACAACGGTGCACTCTTATACGGTGAGTTTTATGGCGCATATCTCCAAGCTGGGGCATCCTGGAAGATCATTTGAATTGGATACACCTTGCCAAGTCACAAGCTACAATTCGTAAATTTTAATATATGCCTTAAGTGAAAATATAAAGAAATTAATTGATACATTTTCTTAATTAGTTGAATATGGTTTCCGACTTCTCGTGCAAGTAATGGCCGCCTTTTTGAATAATCCAGCTCAGGGACTAGCTATATGTTATCTGCAACCGGCGATATTAAAAGAAAAAAAATATCCGTAAGACTTATAAGTGATCCCTCGTATATCTTCATTTTTTTCCCTATCTTTGTTGTGGTGACCAGTAATGTGTTATCATGGTGTTGGGCTGCTGAGCACAAGGTCGCGGGATTGAATCTTGGCCAAGGCGGCCGCATTTCGGTGTGGGTGAAATGCGAAAACACCCGTGTACTTAGATTTAGGTACACGTTCGAAATTTCCGGAGTCCTCCACTACGGCGTGCCTCATAATCAAAGTAGTTTTGGCAAGCAAAACCCCATAATTTAATTTTTAATGTGTTATCCACGGTTGACGAGATAATCAGCGGTCACCGCCAGCCTAAGATTTCACCGAACACTGTGTCCCAATTATAACGTGCGTTCTGATGGAGGGGCTTCCAAAAGAAAATTTTTCACGAAGATGACCTTGTCAGGAGTGTCGACAGGGGAGAGAGAGTGAGAAGGCATAGAAGGGGAAATGCCGATATCTGAAGTTTAAGCACGTCTCTTGGTTAGCGTATACGCTTCCCCGAATGGGTTGCAGTAAATAGCGCCTCTTTTGCTCCACAAGCTCTTTCCCTCTCGTATACAGTAGGGGAGAGGAATAGGGTGTTAGATGAGATGTGATGAAGCGAAGTCAGTTCACTGGAAGAGAATCTTCGAAGAAACAGGAACCAAATGGCAAAACGTCTCCTTCATTGCTTTGCCCTGGGTCGGTCGCCTTCGCTGTATGTCCGGCACCACGATCGGCTGGCACCTGTTATTACGTAATGTTCCGTCTTATACGAGCTTTTTTTGTGAATCTGCACCCATGCTTCACATCAGGACAAACAGGACAGAGTACACGTCGTGCAAAAGAAGGAAACCATCCATAGTGAGATCTAAAATTAAGCGAAAAAAAGAAAGAACGTATACGTCTCATGTTACGTGTGCGACTTTGAAATTGAAGTAACGGGAACAAAGCGCCGGATACCGGCTTTTCTTTGTTTCGTATATCTTGTATTCCTTCTTCAAAAAATAAAATAAAATAAAGACTTGCACACGTAGGCGCCACAAGAACACAATGGGGAATTGCGTGTGCATCGTTTCATCATACGCAGCAGCAGGGGACCGACGAGCTGTTATTTTGCCGTCTGGCGGGGTATAGAATTTGCGTCGTGAGACGTCGTAGGGTTAAAGAAAAGCATCGGTGGGACACCATATGCGGATGGGAAAAATTCCTGGAAGTGGATGTGACAGAAAAAATGCGCAGATCGGACACTCAAACGTTCTCGCACATAACAAACCTGAAGAAAAAGTCTTGCTTTTTATTTGCGTATATATAGTGCTTAGCAACGTCAATGTGAGTTCCAGCGTCATTTGAGCAGGCCAATGGAGTGCCGAAAGCTGGTTGGGAGCTCTTTGCACAAGTCAATGTAAACAAATTAAATAGAGTGCAGAATAAGGGTGGTACGGTTTTTACTTTTAATAGTTATAGATGAACATCAGTTTCACAGCTAATGGTGAAAGCTAACTTTAAGCGATTATCAGAGCGACTAATCTGAGCGACTATATACGCATATATACGCTACTAAAAAAGAGACCGACTACTTTTAGAAAACTATCGCCCGATCTCACGAACGTCAAGTTGCTGTAAACTAATTGAGCATATTATTGCAAAAGCCCTCCATGAATTTCTTGATGACAACACAATTCTAACAAACTCTCAACATGGTTTCAGAAAGGGACACTCTACAGTAACACAACTAATCACGGTCATTCACACTCTTGTTTCTTCCATTGAAAGTAACAACCGAATTGATTTAATTTTTCTGGATTTTAGTAACGCCTTCCATAAGGTACGTCATTCCAAACTAATATATAAGCTAAAAAACTACGGCATACCAGAAGTACTTGTTTCTTGGATCGCTGAATACCTAAGCAATCGCGAACAATTCGTGGATGTAGGTGGGTATCATTCAGCCTGTCTTCCAGTGACATCTGGGGTACCACAGGGAAGTGTACTGGGCCCTTTGTTGTTCCTCCTGCACGTCAATGACATTGTCAATGTTGTAAAGCTGAATGTTCAAATAAGACTATTTGCGGACAATTGTGTATTGTTTAAAGAGATAACCCACACTAATGACCAAGATGACCTAAATTTTCTATTGGTGCACTCAATGGGGGATGACCCTGAATGTTGAAAAAAGTGTTTTTCTTCCGATTTCCCGAAAGAAAACATCTCTCTCTTATAGTTATATGCTGGGCTCCGCTGCACTTAAACAAGTTACTAACTATAAATATTTAGGTGTCACCATTTGCAGCAACCTGTCCTGGAACCTTCACGTGCAAAATATATCTTTCTATGCCTTCAGTAAACTGTGCTTTCTGAAATACAAGCTTAAACACGCCCCATCCTCTGTGAAACTGCTTGCTTATTACTACCTTATTCAACCGAAGTTCGAGTAGGCCTGTATTATCTGGAATACCTACACGCAATGTAACATAAAGAAACTTGAATGAATCTAAAGACAGGCTGTCCGGTTTGTTTACAACAAATTTTCGACATTCGTCTCACCAACTGAACTAATGAGGTCTAATAATATTCCTACACTTGAATCGCCTCGAAAAAAATTACGACTTGCCTTTCTTTCTCAGTTACATTAAAAAAAAAAAAATTGGCACTCGAGCTGGCATTGTATGTAAGTCCACTAGCGACGAGATCTACTTGCCAACATCACCAAAATGCACTAACCCCCTATTTTGCCCGAACCAACCTATTTAAACACTCTTTCTTTCCACGCACCATTAATGACTGGAATGATTTGCCTTTATAAAACTTGTATCACGATTGTTTGCTTACTGTATCAGCATTATCGTCGTATCGTTGCAGCATTTTGTTGTATTGACATTGTTTTACTTCTTGTGACCTAATATTGTATGATCCACCCTGCATGGATTTCGTGTCCGCAGTATGTATTAAATAAATAAAATATATTCTTTTTTTTTTCACAAGTTCAAATGACATATTTCTCATGCGCTTCTTATGCTGTTAGTACCCCTCTATCACAAACCCTGTCATTGAGGTCAGCGGTGTAATAAATAAATAAATAAATAAATAAATAAATAAATAAATAAATAAATAAATAATAAATAAATAAATGGAACGAAACAACGGAATACCATCAAGCGGCGTACTGTCGCCGTGTTATTCTTGGCTTTTAGCAAGCACTAACTAGTCCAACAAGCAGTTCTGTTATTCTTAGAATTCACTTGAGCATGTCCTCTTACTTTTTTTTTCCTCAAGTGAACTGCGGTCTCCTGAAATCACCGCCTAAGTGTACCACGTGCCACGTAATATTTATTTGAGGTGTACTGCCCCGCCATTGAAGAAGAAAATAAACGTGAGGAACGGATAGGGGGCAGTGTGTTGCAGGAGGGGCTGCAGTATTGTACTCGATGTGAGCGGAGGAAGGGAAGAGATAAGTAGAAGGCAGTGAGGTTAACCAGAATAACGTCCGGTTGGCTACCCTACACAGGGGGAATGGGAAAGGGGAAACAAAGATAACAGAGAGAGAGAGAGAGAGAGAGGAAAAGAAGTAAATTGCGGTGAATTCGCTGACGTGCGTGGTCCTACAGAAATTGCATTAATAGTCACAGATGTGAGCGGGTTGGTAGCGAATCGCCTAGGAAAGCCGCATCTGCTTGCGCCACCTGCAGGAAACAATGCACACAGAGGCACAGAGTCCAGAAGGAGCTTTTCTAGGCTTGTATCGCAGCTGAGAAAGAGCAAGAAGGAAGGTGGAAGGGGTAACGAAGGGGAACGGAGAACAGAGTGAGCGCTCTGTTCTCCGTTCCCTTTCTTCACCCCTTCCACCTTCCTTTTTGCTCTTTCTGAGCTGCGATACAAGCCTAGAAAAAGTCATGACATACCAACTCGCCCAAACTGCCACGCTTTTGTCCAGAAGGAGCGAGTGATAAATGCCAGGAAATGTAGAGTCAAGGTGCTTTGCAGCCACGGGCGAAACGAAGGGTACGGTTGCCCGGAAAAAATCGCTCGTCCTTAAAGAAGCCCTACAACGCTTTCTGAAGAAGTTGCGAAATGTAGGTGTCATTAAATGCACTGTTTTAGTAACATTTTGGAGAAAAAAGCGTTAATATGCGTTCCATAAAAGCGGAGTTATCGGCAATCAAAGATCGTCATTAATCCCCTCCGGGCTGCTCCCGATCTTGGTTGAATCACTAACTGATTGCTTCATTATCACAATTATTTGACATGAAAACGCATATATACAAGAAAGGGGAAATAAAGTGGCAGCAGGCTGGCAACTGCCACAGAGAGGGGCACAACGCGTGCCTTCTCTCTATAACAGTATAATAATTGTGCCAAAAACCAAATAGAACACGTATTTGAGCAAGCTGATTCAAGCTGGATGATCAAATGTACGGCGCTCCGATCCGTCTCCGACTTCGTCGGCAGCGGCGGCGGCGGCTCTTGACTCCCTACCCTGTCCCCGACACAGCACTGTGAAACGTAGCAGTGACCTCGAGACACGCGTAACGCTTCGTGTAAACAGGAAAACTCAACTCTGTTTGGCCGTGAAGCGGAGCCAAGGCTGCGGACCGCATCAGTAGAACCAGGAAAAGACAACCAGGCGACTGTGGCGCGTCTCGCCGATTGTTCGCCGCTGATCCTTTCGCGGGCGCTGCCACTTGAACGGAGGAATTGCGGAGCGCCTTTGGAGGTTAGATAGGGGGTCGTTCATCAATTATTCACTCGTGCAGCCATTATTGGCTCGCTATCTTTCTTTTCTGACTTCAGGGTGGAATCCGCTGCCTTGGCTGTGCTTTGCGGAGTTATGATTAGCTACGTTGACACAAACCCAATAAAGTCGGTTCGAGTCGGCTTGTCGGGCCAACAACCTGTCGTCAGGTTCCTGAAAACGCTATAGCGGATAGGGCCTGCGATCATCGAGGAGCGTTCGGTCAAGCCGCCCGCAAGTAGTGAGTTGACCTCTACAACCCGTTTGAGGAAAAAGGCATGCAAACGAGGTCGGGTCGGGCAGGGTGAGCTGGACTTATGGCACCCCCCGCTAAAGTTCATGTAAACGAGGATGACGGTTGACGTTACGCGATCCGCAGATTTCGTTGTAGTTGGTCGTTGCTGTTGCTTAGGCGCTCAATCGCTGCTTTTAACTCTGCGGGGTTTTGTTAAATGAGTTTCGGTGGGAGCGATGTCAAAATAGGAAAGAAAGAAGGAATGAGAGTGAGTTCCTGCTGCTTTTTCAAAGCTTATGAAGGACCTCAAAACCCGTTGGCCAAGGTGAATGAATGCCGTCGCAATTAAAATGGTAGGAGGAGCGATACTGTGCTTGCAATACAGATATTTTTCGTCCTGTGTCTCTGAGCCATACTCACTTACGACATTTTATGTTTTCTCTCTCTATCTTTCACTCCCCATTCTCCTCCCCACGTGTAGGGTAGCAAACTCGACTCAGTCTGGTTAACCTCCCTGCCTTTCCTTCTTCCTTTCTCTCTCTCTCTCTCTGTGATAATCAATTACAATGATTTTCTCTCTCTCTCTCCCTCTTTTCATGTTTTGTTAGTCGACGGACATGCGGTCATTTGTGTCGGGCTTGGCATGTCTAATTTTTTGTTACGCGATTGTGAGCAAGTTCAGTTTTTTTTTCATGGTCTTTCTGAGATCAATTTCTTATAAAAAGAATCTCATAAGAAGATGCACTCTGTCGCACTATGTCTACAACACTGCCGGCGCGACTGGCGACAGCGAGTCGTCGCAGTGTGACAGGCTTTCGTAGCGCCGACAAAACTATAGTCTGCCGACGGCCGTCCGCCAGGTGTCACGAGAGCGGTCGCAGGGCGAAAACATCGTACTCTAAACGCGATTGCCGAAGCAGTTACGCTTGTATATATGCTCAATCGTGATCAAAATGAATGGAAGCACGCTTTAGTTGAAATGCACCGCCACTGTGTGTCAGCTGGCTGTAGTCAAACGCACCACGCGCGTTTGACATGCACGCGGAGATACGCGGATGGCGTTGGCAGTAGCTCTGCCTCATCTTCCAGCCCCTCTCCTCGTTGGTGCTGCTACAATTTCTTTCAGTGAACGTGCAAAATGATCAGGACATTGTAGACACGAGGCGTATTCTTATCCAGCGCCTGTAGGCTTCAGCGTTTTCGAGAGCTCATTCCCGCATGAGGTTTTCGCACGATCCCTTGGTCTACTTTTGTTGCAGCCACGGAAACTCCTTGACTTTTCTCCCGGGCGGTTCTTCAAGGGCCTCTAAACACACTATAGCTCTGCCGTAGCGACGGCTGCAATTCGAACTTCGTCCAATCTCGTCGCGAACGAGATACAACGTTGCGAAAAAGGCACGAATAAGGCGCCGCACGTAGCCAGCCGTCTGCATCGGCGAACGCCGCGCATTTGTGACAAGATAAGCCGCATACTCAGACCTGGCGCGACCTCTACGCCGACGGAGTGCTGACGCGGCCGTCGGCAGACTGTCGGCACAATGCGACAGAGGCGCCGACACGAAGGAAAAACGCTGTTGCCGATCATCGGCAGACCGAAATCGGTGTCGTGTTGGCCTAGTGTGAGTGAGCCTTAAGCGTTTCCGACGGCTAGTCGGACTCCTATTTTGGGAGTGAATATCGCTAATTATATACCTCAATAATTTCTAACTTCTTTCGGATAACATGGCTGTTTATTGAGAAGAGCCAGCTTTCAGGACAATGTAACTCAGTTTTGATGACTTCTTTTCTTTTGGTAACCTGCGTTAGGTGGGGAAAGAGAAGGCACGATATAATGGAACTGAATAGCAAGAGAGAGAGTAGGAAGAGGGCAAGGTAGCGAAGCAAACTGGAAAAAGGACCCATCCGCTTCGGCTACGTTACAGAGAGGAGCACTTTACAAAAAGAAGAAAAAGAGAGTTCGCTGTACACTTGCGCGCACACGAAAAGTGTCACACGCCAATCAAAGGCTTAGATCAAACAGGCCGGTCGATCTTAATTAAAGAGCACAAGAACGCATTAACGCCTTCGTGGCCCTGTGCCCTGATGAGCGGCGTGGCATGTGTTCCAATATCGTGTCTGTAGACAAAGACATGTCGTCCATCTTCGCAAAAAAAAAGAAAAAAAAGAAAGAAAAAAAAAGAAAGGAAACGAAAAGGGAAACAGCTGAGGTGAGTGAGCGCGTACGCAACGATCCGCGATCCTGCTGTTATGACAGGACAGCACCACAATTTCACTCGGATGTCACAATCGGCTTGGTCGCTGTCCCCGTTAGGGAATTGGGTTTCATACCGTGACTGAAAAGCCGTCAATGGGAACGCGGACAGAAAAGAAAAAAAAAAGGCAAGGTTTTCTAGAAATTCAGAGGGAGGACGTCGATTGAAAGTTCAGAGTTTTGACAGCGAGCACTACAGGCTATATTTAGCACGCCTTTAAACTTACGGCCGACCCTTTGCACGACACGGCACAAAGGCACGTACGTGGTTTCATAAGGGGTGATGCACCACTGACGGGGCTCTGGAGAAGGGAGATTCTAAAAACGGGTCACCGCGTATCGACCGGTACGGTTGGTTTCTTGCTGCACATTTTGGCAGCATGAATATAAAGTAAAGCTACACAGTAGCGATACGCACACTAAAGTGTTTTTTCCTAGGCGTCCTCGCTTTGTCTCCCTTGCAGGGACCTTCCTGTGCTTGTTGCTCGCAGCTACAAAGAAAGAGAACACGGTACTCTCTTTCTCGAGTTCGCTGACGCTCGATTATCGACATATTTCTTTGTGGTGCGGCACAGCAGGTAAAGCAAACGGGTCTTAGTGAGAAGACTGAATGCGTTGAAAGGACTCTCCGACAAAGCGCGCAGGAACGGAGTAGCAGTAGTTGCGTGCATCACAGCGCTTTTGAGCTAGATGGAAGGAAACAGCTGAATTTCACATTCAAGAGGTGATATCGGCTCATTGCCTACATGCTGAACTTTAGAAAAAAAGTGCGTCATGAGAGGAAATGCTCATCAGCAGTGTCAGTAAATATTTACGCAACAGGGCCGACGGCCACAAAATGCTCTTACGCCAGAAGAAGAAATTGCGGCCTATCCTGATGCTGGTAATTTTATTATAAAAGGCAGCCAACCATTGGCAAGGAACACTTACGAACAAAAAGCTTTGCGAATTCCGCCCCAGATACTAATTTGCGAGCTACAAGGGGAAGTCATTTGCAAACGAATTCGGTGCTTCCTCTTGTATATTACTACCGGTCATTTTTCGGTTAACCCTACATGCCTCATGATACTGTAAGCACAACATCCTGAAAAGAAGCATTAACAGCGACACACAGCAGAAAGAAAGACGCAACCTTACACTCGCTACACACTTTATTAGGTACAAAGCTTGCTACATATATATATATATATATATATATATATATATATATATATATATATATATATATATATATATATATATATATATATATATATATATATATATATATATTAATGCGTAGCTAAATGCCTCAGGGCATACAAGGGTATGGGATGGGGGTGAATAAGGATGATTAAATGAATGAAAAAAAGATTTGCTGACTTAATGAAGTCCAAGAGGGATCGATAATGCGGTCCCTGTGTCCAAGCAGTGTAATGGTTCAGATTATGCGGCAAGAGTCCCGCTGCTGCGAGGTGCGGGAGCCTCGTGGGTTTCAGTGCAGGGCACTGAAACCTCACTCCTGCCGTGACTAGGAAGTAGCCGACATCCACCACCTGCTGTGCTACATATATATCGTCCACCTACTCTCGACACCAGGTGGCGGCGAAGAGCAAACGACTAATCGACTTGGTTGCTACAAACCTAACGATTTCATTTCCGCACCATGTAACGAAGCAGCTAGATGTTTGACTAACACGAGCTTGACCACTGATATGGATATGATATGCCCCTAGCAGTTTCCGTGCGATTCTATCTCTACTCCTACACAGTATCCTCAGCTCACAGCAGCACAATCTGCAATTGGCAGGGAGATGCGCGGTCATATCGTGTTTAAAATAGTTGGCGTGTTCCCTCATTCGGTAGCTCTCACAAGGACCGGTCTGCTTGACGTATACGCTTTTTTCCGCAACTTAGCGCTAATCTTTCTTTTGGGAATTTTTGCCGCTAAGATGTCTTGTCGTTCAGCGAGCACCACCTCGCCCAGGAAACAATTATTTTCCTGCATGCCTCCTTTATGAGTACAATGTTCTTGTACTGCCGCTTTCTGGAAGGAAGCAAAGGAACGGTAGAGAACCACAGGTCAACGTCTAATGCAACTGAACGTTTGGATTTAGTCTAAGTAGCTTTGAGAAATAGCAGTTTTCAGTAACCATAGAGGCTTGCGAAATGCAAAAGGGGCTGAGCGAGATCCCGCCAAGAAAGGAACGGCCAGAAGTAAGCGGATAGCGCGGTTGGTTCAAAGGAAGAAGCTGTTACCGGAGTACTGAGGACTGCGAACGAAGTTCTGAGATGATCACATTGTCGAATACGAAGCGGCCTAAAAGATAAATAAAGAAAGAAAAGCCTACGCACGATAATTACAGCTGTGTTGCAATATTTCATAGCATTTTTCTCAGAAGCTAGGCACCGGAATACAAGAAAAAGGAAAAGGAGGGCTCGACAATATGCAGTATACTGAGGGCGTCGTCGAGATAGTTTTATTGAGGCACAGATATCTTTAGAAACGTCGTTGTAGATATAGGGTGTGGTTTGTCTTTGTAATAAATGGTGTCTTGCAATGGGTGAATGCAGTGATGTCAATCACGTTCGACAATGTGAACCGAGTTATAACTAAACTGCATGCTGAGACTTTTCTTTCATGTTGGTATAATATGGAGCACTTCTGCCCAAGAAACGAAATCAGCGAACTGTATCCAGCGTTTTTGTAGCGTCATTGTTATGTTGATGGCGCTCAGTATCATGTTAATGCGGTATTTGTTCTTTGTATTTTCATATTATCATCTTATTATTATTTATTTATTTAGCTGAGAGAGAAGTGAAGTAGCTTTTGTATCGAAGAGCAGAGCGAAGCAGAAAGGAACAGGACAGCGCAGGACTGAACAAAGCTGAATGAAACGGGGAGGTAGACAGCACAGCACACCAAGCCATGCCGGAACACAAGACGCCAGAACCCAACCCAACGCAGCACAGCACTACACAACACTACACTAGAAAACACTGCACAACACTACACAACACAGCACAACATAGCACTACACAACACTACACAGCGCAACACAATGCAATGCAACACAATGCAACACAACACAATGCAACACAACACAGTGCAACACAACTCAATGCAACACAACACAGCGCAACACAATGCAACACAACACCGCACCACAGTGGAGAGCTGTAAATAAGACGCATCCCCCCCCCCACACACACACACAAACACCACAACAGGATAAAACTGCATGGAATAAAACAAAAAATAATAATCTGCTATAGAATGCCGAGCAGTGCAGAAACGTCGGGCGTAACGCGAATATAAAACGTATACTCTTGAAATAATTGATGGATTTGGTGTTTACTCGGAAGGATTCAAACTCGTAAACAGCCGCTGCATTTTTCCTGCTCGTATTACTGCGCGGTCTAGCAAGCGCGGAGTCTCCAATGTCGACAAAAGCTACAAATTCCTCGGCTACATACGCAGTAATTTTTCTAAAGCCCCACCACATATACAGTTACTGCTCTACAAAATATTGATTAAACCCAAAATAGAGTGTGTCACAAGTTTAGGACCTTGGTCAAAAAACATCAGGAGATACCATTGAGTCGGTTCAGAACAGCTCAGCTCGTTTCATTCTTTCAAGTTGTTCTCTCACAGCTAGCGTTTCTTGAATGAAATGGGACCTTGGCCTTATTAATTTGCAGTATTGAAAAAAAGATTTCTCTTTTCTTTTTCAAAAAAAATCCTTTGCCAAAATAACTCATATAAACAAGAATTCGCTTTATAACCTTCGTAAATGTCGTCGCAGCTTGATCATCGGGTTAAAGTTCTCATTCCTTTCTGTTGCACAAGTGTCTTCTCAAATTCTTTTCTACCAAAAGCCAATCTCCAGTGGAACCGCCTTGCTTCCTCCATCGCCTGCATCAAGGGCGCATCGTCTTCCAAGACGGCAATAACCGATTATATTTTGAGTTCACCGTTTTAAATACTCATAATTGTTCGAACGTGTTGTATTTTTATTGCATCCACCCCCTGTGTAACGTCCTAAAAATTGTTTGAACGTGTGTACTTTTTCTCGTTTTATCGTACCCACACCCACCTCTGTAACACCCTTCTGGACCTTGAGGGTAACGTGAATGAATGAATGAATGAATGAATGAATGAATGAATGAATGAATGAATGAATGAATGAATGAATACGTGGTCCCTTATAGTCCTTTACAAGACAGAAATAGAAAAAAGTTAACTTAATCATCCGACAAACCTGCAAGCAGACCACGGGACTACCCGTGCGTATTTCCTCGGCCCGTGACCTAAGAACTTATTGAGGCACACCTCGTAGGGCATAAACTATGACTGAGCTTGTCTCTTACGGTGTTATGACGCCCAGCAACATATATATGGGACACAGAGGGGTGCCAGCAACCGCAAGTGCTCTACCCCCCCCTTCCCCGAAAGTCAAAGAAAAGTTATACGTCCCAGACCTTCCAGAAAATATTCACTCAGACCACCGTGAAAGAAGCAGAAAAGCCAGAGTCAGGGCACTCGACAAAAGGTATTCCAAGGACTCCACAGCAGTGTACGCTAATACGTCCCCATACCATTGACACCGGGGAGCCGTGGCCACAGTGGTGACATCAAAAGATCAACCTGGCACGTGTCTCACAGTCAAAACCGACTCCGTCCGGTAAGCGGAAGAAGTAGCCATCCCCATGACCCACACAACCGCCCTTAAGTTCATCACCAACTTTCAAGTGGCATGTAGAAGCTACGCGGTTGGTACAGTTGCTACCATGACACTGCACCTCCACATAATCGTCGTGTGCTCTATATGTGCAAATGATCTTTAACAGGAACAGCTTTCTTCGCAAACACCAGGGAAAACTTCGCTGAATCTGGTTATTCCAGTGCGTGGGATCTATCTATCTATCTATCTATCTATCTATCTATCTATCTATCTATCTATCTATCTATCTATCTATCTATCTATCTATCTATCTATCTATCTATCTATCTATCTATCTATCTATCTATCTATCTATCTATCTATCTATCTATCTATCTATCTATCTATCTATCTATCTATCTATCTATCTATCTATCTATCTATCTATCTATCTATCTATCTATCTATCTATCTATCTATCTATCTATCTATCTATCTATCTATCTATCTATCTATCTATCTATCTATCTATCTATCTATCTATCTATCTATCTATCTATCTGTCTATCTATCTATCTATCTATCTATCTATCTATCTATCTATCTATCTATCTATCTATCTATCTATCTATCTATCTATCTATCTATCTATCTATCTATCTATCTATCTATCTATCTATCTATCTATCTATCTATCTATCTATCTATCTATCGTTTTGGCGTAAGCATGGACAGGTCATTTCCACTGGTACAAGCATTTTACTTTTTGTAAAGAATAATCCTCTCGCTTACTGGCCGCCTGAATATGCTACTGCTGCAGAATACCGAAATTTTCAAAGAGGATAAAATACAGCTTTTAGAACTCGTCGTTTACTGCGCTGGAAAATTCCTCTATTGATACGCGACGCGAACGTTGCGGTTATGCCAAGTGGCTCCTTAAAAAGATAATGAAAAGATAAGAAAAATAAGAAGATACATTTAACCAAACAACATCAATTTCTGCAAGCGAAGCCATACCGGCGGTTGAACGCTGCGCGCGTGATCCGACTGAGAGTCCGTATATTTCCGCCCATGCTCGGCACAAAACTCCGGTCACGCTCGCTGCGCTACAAAACTGCGTCAAGGGCCGGAAAGAACACGCGAAACAATTGCATTTTTTTTTTCACCACTGCCCTGCGGCGTCGAGATGTGTGGCAATCGTCGTACGCGAAAGAGACGCGCCACTCGGCAAGGTCAAGGTCAATCGGGGTCGGCCTCTCCGCGCGGTCAACCGCCCACAACAACGACAATTGTTCGGTGCGCGCTCAGCGAGAGATGCGGGACGCAGTAGCATGCGGTGAATATATATGTATATATATATAAGAGTGAACGATTTACCACTCTTCCCCCTCTTGCAATCACCTGCGCTATAGCCGATACAGTAACAAAGCTGCGAACCGACGAGAGGGCAACTCGTAGGCGAAAATTTTCGCTCGTATACGTATGGAGCGGTTTTGCGAGTGTATCGACCACAGAGGCATTCTGCATGCGGCAGCGGCAGCGTAACGTGGAGCTCAACTCTTGCCGCGCAAATGGGCAATCGCGGCAATGACATAGCCGCACCACCGCAGTGAGCGAATGGAATGAGGGGCAGGGGGAGGGGGGGAAGGGAGAGGAGAAATAAACATTTGGCAGCTGGTGATGCGCGACACCGGATGACGGCCCAGAACGCCCGGAATACCAATGAACCTCGACCGAGCTGCCCTGGTGCACAACTGGCCTTCACGTATACGCGCGCTGTCCGTAAATCATTAAGTGTCTAAACCATTGCCTAATCAGTAGGAGTGTTTCGAAAAATTTTTAGAAACCGAACCGAACGACAATGTTGGAAAATGCCAAGGTTTTCAGATATTGAAGTGAACACCGAACGTGGTCTTTTCCCGCAGAAGTATAGTTTTTGTCAAGATGTCGCGCAGATTTCCGTTTCATGAAAACAATATTTCATCGCCCGACATGGCTCAGCGCCGGCGTATATATAACGAGTCGGCGAATACGCATACGGCCATCTGTACTACCTCTGCCGATGTTGCCGGTTGACGGCTCTGTTTTCTGGTGACGGAAAATAAGCCCACTGGAAGATACACGCAACATCCGAGAAAGACGCAGGACAGGCAGCTATCCTGCGTCGCCTGTCCTATGTCTTTCTCGGCTGTTGTGTGTCTTCCAGTGCGCTTATTTTCCGTCGATCTGCAATGCACCATCTAGCACGTATGCAGGGTGTTGTTAAGTTTTCTAGTGAGTTCCGCGACGAAGTAACAACCGCTACCTAAAAATCCTCACTGATGCGAGAAATTTATGCCTTCAAGCGCATTATTCCTTATTAAACTGAATTTCTTTCTTTGACTCATTCTGTTGTTTTAAAGCAAGTATCCTTTTTACGTTCTCTCAATTGTTGTTATTTTCGCTCGAACGGGCACGTTCGTCTCTAAACTCCAACGTATAGCACTTTGAGACAGCGTTTTGTGGCGTCTGGAGGTCTGCGATCCGCGCTGCCGGTGTATACGTTTTTCCACCCCGAAATATTTTCTTCCCTCCTTGAAGTATGCGCTTCTTCCGTAGGAGAAATACGTTTTTCTGCCTCCTTTCTCTTCTATTCATTTTTTTCCCTCATCTTACTGCGGAAAAATGGGCTTAGGTGATGGTACAACTCAAATCACTACCTGCGTGGATTTATGACGTGTGGACCATTCAGTCCGATTCACTTACAGGCAAAGAGGCAAATCATAAACTTTCAGTGCTTCTGGATACATTTCGGCTCATAGAATTTGCGAAAGGAGGGGGTGTTTACTTATTCAGTATTGCTACAGTGCTCAAAGCGTCCCAATCAGCCACGGCGGCTGCATTACAATGGGGGCGAAATGCAAAAACACCAGTGTACTTAAGACTTAAGCGTACGTTAAAGAAGCCGAGGTGGTCAAATTTATTCCGGAGACCTCCCCCTCAACGGCGAACCTCATAATCAGATCGTGGTTCTGGCACGTAAAACCCCATAATGTAATGTCCTGTAAAAAATAAAGGAAAGCTAGCCACATTTTGGGAAATAACGCAATGCAAGCATAAAAGGAATTTCAAAGGGCGAACTGAGCTCGCCGGAAGACATCCGAAGAATGCAATGTCACATACGTGTATATCCGAAATCAAGGAGCCATGGCGCGCGACCTAGAATCGAAGGACAAGTCAAGGGTATTCGCACGTTCTTCGACGTCCCCGAGGCAAGCCAGTATTCGTTTTATGCAGATAAGAAACTTTAACGGCTGTAGCCACGTGTTCGGAACCTTGACCTGTATTTATGCACACGCATACACGCACGCACATACACACACGCACGCATGTATACGCGCACGCACGCACACACACATACACACACACGCGCACGCACGCACACAGACACATGCGCACACATGTGCACGCGCGTTGGCGCACAGGTGTTTTCACCCTAGAACTGCTTGTTGAAGGAACACGTGCCAACAAATCGCGATGTTCGCCATTTTATCGAAGGTGGCCTCCTGATGGAAAACATCGCTTACAAAAGAAAGGCTTTGTGAGTTCGGTCGAAACAGTCAGTCGACCATTTACTTGACTGAACAAACGAAGCTACCAGAGATTAGGCAATGTTCATTAAAGCGTTAAAGTCAATATAGCTTTGAACCTCTAAGCTATTTAGCAAAGTACAGCGAGCTTACAATGCCCCGATTACTTTATCAGCGAACCCCTTAAACAGTGGTTCAAGAATTTCGAAATGCTTTAAGCGGCGTTGTTTAAGCAATGATTATTCGTTCAGCGTTTTTCTGGTTCTTGCCCTCTCTGTCCGGCTGTTGCATAAAAAGCTCGTAGTGAACTCGCAAATGTGTACGGCGCACTTTTCGCCGCAGCACTTTATCAGCGAACCCCTTAAACAGTGGTTCAAGAATTTCGAAATGCTTTAAGCGGCGTTGTTTCTGGTTCTTGCCCTCTCTGTCCGGCTGTTGCATAAAAAGCTTGTAGTGAACTCGCAAATGTGTACGGCGCACTTTTCGCCGCAGCTTAATCCTTTCAAGCGCAACATCTCCAACAACAGGCGAACTGCGACGCAATGACGAAATCTGCAATTCAGTGGGAATGCAAAAAAAAAAGAAAGAAGGAAAAGGGCGAGATACACTGTTTAGAAACGTATGCATATGACAGACGAAGCTTGCGACTCGGGGCGCTCGCTTCGGCGTAGTGTGGAAACAACGGTCTCGAAACGCCGTGGACAAATAACATATTATGGCCCCCGCCCGAGGAAAACAATGCGTAGCGTATTGCGTCTGCCCTGATGCACTGCCGCTTTCCCGGGCGTTGTGCAAGCTCCGGGCGCCAGTTGGGCAAACTCGCCGCATGTGCGCGGAAAGCTGCGCGAGGAGCACGTATGAATTGAGGCCGATGTTGTGTAGGCGCGGCTTTCACAAGCCGCGTTGTTGCCAAAGTTCACACCCTCGCTAAAGGCGCCTCTCTGGCGAGGCCGTTGGAGCTCCCGGGTTGCATGCTTCGGATATATCGCTGCTGCAGGATGAGCTCCGAGCGGGCTCGCAACAATGGCGCCTCTCCCGATATGCTCCGAGCACGTCAAGACGCTCGGTGCATATCGCGCAAGCGTGCCGCGAGAAATGTCATCCAGCGGTTCTCTCCCTTTTCTTTTTTTTTTTGCGTCGTGCCTGACAAGACAGCGCGCACAACAATGTGACAGGCATCTTCCGATTGTCGATTCAGAGCGTTTTACCCCGAAGTATATGCCCACGCAAGAAAGCCGCATGCAATCGAAATGTGTTGCTGGAGCTATGGCAATCTGTTTTATCACCAGGAACTGCGACAGGTCGCAAGATGATTGTTCGGTCTTCCTCGGCAAGATGTCGTGAACCCAAGCTTAAGCCTACACCTTGTTTAACTAGAACCGCGCGTTTCGAGGGAAGTCAAACGTGGAAATGGAAGCGACCGCCAGGTCGTCTTTCTTGTGTTCCAACTTAGCTGCGCACTTCTGCGTCTCATCGTCTTTGTACTAGCTCGTCTAATTAACTTCTTCTTACCAACTGTTCGCAGGACAATATACTGATGTAGAGAGACAGAGAGACGCGGAAAAGAGAAGGGTAAACATAGTAAATCCGGTTTGTTACCCTATACTTGGAGAGGAGAAGGGCAGGTCGAACGACGCGAAAGTAGCGGCGAGAGACGCGAGAGGTGTGTACGATCAGCGGCGTCAACGTAGGTGGATGTTACCGACATCTGCAAATGTCATCAGTTGACCTTCAAAAAGAGCGGCAGCCACGCCGGCGCTCTTGTTATGTTTATGTGGAAATAGTTTTAAAACGTCCTCTTTCTCGCAATGGAAAATTTTTTTCTGTATAACCGGTGCTGGCGATGTGTGTTTTGGCTGTTCAAAACATCAGACTTCATATATGCGTACGTGGACTGAACTCATGCACAGAACTTTGCGACTCATGTACTGTTGGACTGTATATTTTTTATTGATCCGGTGTTCTACTGAGTGTTATATTCAGTGTCGCTATTCTCCCTTGTTGCGTAAATTTGTTTCGTCAGCCAAGAGACAAGGAGTAGCCGGTGCCACCACATAAAGGCGCCAACCTCTCCTAACATTCACTTCAATAAAAAAAAAAAGGGCGATACATTGGAACTGTGCGGCACTATGCACCACTTGACGTTGTATACCTTCCCAGACTGTGTGACAGCGTCCACAAATATATTTGTATGTTGTTTATTATTCATTTATTTTTTTCTCTAACCCGTCGTGCCCCTCTTCCCCTTACCTAGCACACGGTACAGCCAACCGGATATAGCTTCTCGTTAGCTTCCCTATCTTTTCTTTGCCTTTAACCGTTTGTGCGTGTTTGTTTTGTATGGCCACTCACGTCCGAGTGCGCACTATGTCGGAGCAAAGAATGTGCGCTGTGCGACATCATTTGATTGCCACGTGACTTTTCAGTGCACAGGCTCCCGCTCAAATGTTCGGAAAGAGAGAGAGAGAGAGAGAGAGAGAGAGATAAAAATAAAGGAAAATTAAAAAAGAGAAGCTGGGTTTCGTCGCAGTCTCGGCATGCCGCAGCGGATAGAGCTCTGGAAAGAACCTGCACACATATGTGTGCGATTTGGGCATTGCATGTACGCTTGAAAATGCCTAGGAAGCATAGTTTTTAACGCCGCTTCCTCATTGTGATAAAACTTACGTGGGCAGTTGCGCAGTGTCCATGCAATGAGGAACGAGCGGTAATGCGCTTTGAGCGCCGTAGAGTTTTTTATCTGAGGCACGTGATTAACCCATGTAGGGTTCTCGAAGCGAAATGTCGTGTACATCTATCTGCCAATGTGACTTCACAACATTGCGAAGCTCACTTGCCGGAGTCCTTGACCGAACACGGTACGCGCGCCGTATGTCGACAATGGTGTCTTTATAAATGCCCATCGCAGTGTTCCGAGCGGTGTGTCGTGTTGCGGGGCCCTAAGTAAAGGCGCGTATATAGATAAGATAGCGCAAATGTCAGTAGTTTCAAGCTTATGCAAAATAATTGGCACTGCATGCATGCTTTGAAGATACTTGGCGATGTTAATTCGATTAGTAATCCTACGTGTTATAGATGTATGATTGGAGGTTACATGTTTTATGTGTTATGATGATAATTATGATTATTATGATGCGAGTAACCACATCGAAACAAAATTGCGATATGTGCAAGTGCGGAGTGTTCTTGTTAAAGAGCTCGACGAATACGTTTCCTCTATATACAGTTGTCTCTGCATATACGTTTTTGT
Source organism: Dermacentor albipictus (assembly GCF_038994185.2). Taxonomy (NCBI): domain Eukaryota; kingdom Metazoa; phylum Arthropoda; class Arachnida; order Ixodida; family Ixodidae; genus Dermacentor; species Dermacentor albipictus. Next base: position 29,466,315 of record NC_091823.1, on the reverse strand, counting down.
ATATACATTTCATTTATGTAAACAAATCTAGACGAATCCTTTAAGCCGAATCAACATTGAATCAACACCACAAGCACTAGTCGAAGGCATCCTCAGATTTAGCAGCAGCCTCTCGTCCGTCGGTGATGGCGACGAGGGGAGGGCGATAGACCAAGAAGTAAGCAACGTAGTTCAGAAGTCTGAAGTCTCCGATAGCCCCGGCGAATAGGTGGTCGAACACCCCACCGGTCCTCTCCGTGGTCACGAGGTCCAAGGAGGCCCTGTCGACGAGGAATACGTGCCCTTTGTATAATACAGAAGCCACAAGTTTTGCTGCTTGGAGAGAACGATCTTGCAGTCTCCGCATATATGTCGAGTGTGTGATTCTGCCCAGCGACAAAGAAATATTAAAAAAAAATTTTTTTTTGCTGTCATTGAAGAGCGGCACATACCCTGTCGCCCCCAGGAAGCGAGGCCCGTCTTTTCGTTTTCTTCTTTCCTAAAGTACCTCCTCACTTGCGGAAATAAGCGCGCGCAAGGCGGCGCGCTTTTTTCGGCAGCGCTTGTGGCGCCGTCTTCTCGTCTCGAGTCCCGTCTACGTGTTGTGCCGTTAACGCCAGGATGGAAAACCAACGAGCCCAAGCTGCTGTTCTAGAGAATTCTTGCCGCGAAAGCTCCTTTACTTTCGCAAGTGCGGACGTGTGTAGTGTACGGCGTCCCTGCTGCTATTGAGACGCCATATTCCTCCTGGACATGCAGCGCCATCTAGGGACGGCACCGCCTCTAAGTCCACGCGTGGCGATAAAATATATTTCGAAAGACCCAGTAACTCAAGCAGACGGCAAAGAGAGAGAGAGAGAGAGCACATGATAAATGAAAGTTAAGGAGGTTAAGTAGGTGGGAAAGAAGTTGATTGAAAGAGCGTCACATACCGAATGTCACACACCCAGGGACCGAAGTTGGCGGGAAAGAGGTTACACGCAGACAGACAGACAGAAGACAGACAGACATACAGACATCCAGGAAAATGGATGATGTTCCCAAAGAAGGCTAATCACATTAGAGCGAGCAGATCACAGCCGGCTTTCAGGCAACATACACGCTAGTGTTGCGTCCATCTTCCGTCGAGTCGAGCAAACGCGTATAGGGAACGTGTACGCGGCGTATCCCCATGACGACGGCTCTCTCAGAGTAATGGGAATTAGTGGGATATAGCCAAGTGGGCGAACCATCTTAATGGAGAGCAAAATAAATGTAAGAACTCCTCTGCGTTCCATCATCACTTGACCGAAATAGTAAAACAGGTTGGGAAGTGACGAGGATTACAATTTTACGAAGCGTTTTCCAGATTCACAACATAGCGACAAAGTTAGCTCCGATTGTGCTAATAAATTGTGTATGGTATTCGAGATAGAGGCGTTTACTTGTCGCGACAGGTCCTGCCATTATCTCGAAGGTTGGACTTTTGCTGTGCCTTGGTCTCAAGGAAAACGAGAGGCGTCATGACCTGGACTTTTTTGGCAAGCACAATGTTTGCGCGAGTATAATGGAGTGTGACTCACGATTGTTATAAGAGACATTGATCGCTTCTTTCGCTGCTTGATAAATTTCTCCGCGGCGCTTTGTCCGCACGACACTTTCAGGGGTTGCAGCGTAACTAGACTTTGTGTGTTCTTAGAGACGATTAGCATTCGTAGAAGCTTGTCTCGTCCGATGCTTAAGCGCTACCGCCCTGTACCGAGCTTGACAATCTGTTTTGTTGAAGCGGCTACTACAAAGGGCCGTCACTTTTCGGTGTGCTACGTAAAATTGCGTAGCTTCACTCGGCTTTGGTGTGCTAGCTTGAAGCTGGGCACGACGGCGTTTCGTGACGTCACAACAGTGTGGTGTCGCGCCGTACAGCAGAGAGAGAGAGAGAGAAAAAAAAACAATTATTTGTAATGAGATGGGGTGACTTCCTCGTAACAGCTTAGCAATTATATAAACGGCAATGAAAACAAGCCGTGCAGGTTGCAATTGGTCGTATTTTGCTGAACCACTGTCCAAGGACGAACGGAGTTGCCGCTACTCCACATGCGGGAGAGCGAGAGACTCTAATGAAAAGTGGAGAAGCTTGCTGGACTGCACGCCTGCTATTCCAGCGGAATGGGATGATAAAGGAAATGATAGCACATGCGACGGAACACAAAGCGCACGCCATACAGAATGAAAGCACGTCGTTGATACTAGTCTCTCTCAGAAAAGTAAAAATACGCCTCCGTAGAGGGAGACGCACAGGTGGCACTAGTCCCGAGTTCAAGTACGTGTTGTAACTCAAGGTGTTATCCCTGAGCTACATTCAGTGCAAAGTTCTGGGCGGTCCCTTGGAGAGTGAAGACCTTGACAGGCGTATTAGCGCATGTCAGCTCTGTCGGAACTCTGCAAATACAAAATAGTTATTGCAAAAAATCAAGCGGATAGAATCACCACTGTGCTCTGCATGTATGCAACCTGTTAGAGTATGTAGAACAATTAGTCTGCCATTGTAGTCTACGTTTGTGGGAGTAACTAAATGTGTCATATTGGCTACAACTTTTGGAGAGTTCTCGAATCAACCGATAGAATACGTTCATACTATAGTGAAATGCTTTTTGCAGCATTGTCTGGGCACCAACCCAGACAAGCTAGGATTGCGAAGACTTATACCTGATGTACACATTGCCAGGAGTCATGCAGAGCAGACTTGCAACACCTCATTTTGAGCTGTGCAGCTTTTTCACAAGGGAGATCCAACATTCAGCATTTACTACACGGAGATATTAGAACAATAGGAATTGCAATACAAACCAACCCTGAAACACAGAAAGCCATTGCGACATATGGCAGACAAAGTGGCCTGTTTCGCGTAGTGTAGAAGGGGTCGATCAGCCCATGTGAGAGCGGCGGAACTGAACATGCACCTGAACCTGCATAAAGCGGAAGATCCAAGACTGAGATGAAGATGTGCTTCAGCCAATAGTCTGGGAACCCACATTCCCTTCCCTCCTAATCCCCATCAGCGGCCTAGAGCGGTCCCCTTCCTTAAAATAAAGGCTTCATTCATTCATTCATTCATTCATTCATTCATTCATTTATTCATTCATTCATTCATTCATTCATTCATTCATTCATTCATTCATTCATTTTTTTCGCGGGTGACCATGTATCACGATGTTTCTCAAGCTGCGTTTCGAAATGACAAATCTGGTATTGGTTTCGCAGTGCCTTTCCTGCTAGCACTTTATTCGCGCCGAATTTATCTCCTCTCAATTTGGTCAGGTTAACTTTTGAAGCACCCTGGTTGCGACTTGCGAGTCCCATTTGTAGCTTAAGAAATTCGTTTCCGCTAATGCATGGCATGACCTCTTTTTGTCAGTCGATCATATTTTGCGCGGTCACCTGAATGCACGTCGCATACTTACGTAACTCCATATTGTATATAAAGCGTTCCCTGACACTGTCGTAAGCCGCAGTACAAGTATAGTTACCGATATTAAGGAACGCATGCTACAGGAATCGGGATCTCCGTAAGACGTCATTTAGCCTTTCACTTCAGCTCAATTTGTAGACCTGTGATATATAATAAAAATAGGACTGAGAGCTCTTTTAGGGCACTTGTAATGAGCGAGTAAATGGCAAATCAGTAGAGGGTAGGGGGTGCAGTAGGTAATATAAAACGTGAAAGTAAAAAGAAACAAAAATGCGAGAGAAATGAAATATACAACATCACTGTCTACAGTATTCTAAATAGGATAAACTGCACTATACCATGGTATAACCTGCACTATACCACGATAACACTAACTCAGTTCAGCGCAATTGCCTCTCTATCCTAGTAACCTCTGCAAGCAGACATATAAATGGGAATGAAAGAAAAATTTAAGAAAAAAGTTTCGAGAATAGATATTTCATGAGCATAGCATAAGGGAACGGATAACAGAGACGCGTCGGAGAAGAATCCCTAAGGCTGCCAAAAAGCGGTGTAGCTGCCTTCCTTGATTGCGTAATTGACATTTCTTGTATCGATAATTTCTTTAATCCTACAAAAAGAGAAAGAGACAGACGCGGACACCCACCCACTTAAACACACACGCATGCCCACAAAATAAAGGCAAAGGAGAAGAACTACCTTCTTTACTAACGGGCAGAATCGGCGCTTCGCAATTTAAACTGCGGGGACACGCAGTTTTCTCATCGAACGCTGAAATCGGCATGGAAAAAAAAAGAAAGAGTAGAAAAAAGAACGCGCGAAAGGTGGTAATGTCGGCAATAGGAGACGTCGACAAGCTTCTGGATGACGCAAAACGCAATATTTTAGGGCACGCTGCTTTAGGAATGCGCACTTGAAGAGGAACCCTTGTCGACATTTTTCTCGACAGCGTTGCCAAAGAAAACCAGATTGCGCGCGTTCGGAGCGCGGCGAGGCTGCTTCCAACGAGTGCAGCATTGAGAAATGTGAGAGCAGATGGATTTTTTAGAGCGAAAAGAAGAACAAGAAAAAAAGGGGCTTGAACTTAAGAACAAGTAGACAGAAGATGGCGCAGGGGTGGGTGGGTTTTGCGGACGTCGAGAGGGCGGCTGTGATGGCATCCGCTCGAACAGATGTTTATTTCTCTTGCGAGAGGAGCAACGTGAAGTAAAAAAGAAAAGCGTTGCGTATGCTCTTGTAACTTGCGTCACTGGCCGCAAAAGTGATGGAGTTGTTTTCCTATTTCTGCTGGTCTTTTATCTTTTTCCCTTCTTTCTTCAATAGTGGTCTCACGCCAGCGCACCGACCTGTAGGACTGCAGTTGTGTACATGAAAACATGGGGGTTTTGCTATACTTGAAGCCACCGTGCCGGTTGCGTAAAGAGTTCAACGTTTCCCGGTGGTGTTGCTCATGGTACAAGAAATAAAGCGGACTGAATATTTCATCGAACGTACATTACTCCCATTTCGTTGGGGGGAAATTCTGTCGTCTCAAAAATTGATGCGATTAAACGGTAACAGTTATCGAATAAAATGCCCTTTACGCGAACCATTTCTTTGGAGGGGTTATAGCGTCTATATCGCTATGCAGAAATAAAAAAAATGGCACATAATCGGGAGAGAAACGGGATCGGTGATGCCGAAACAATAGTTAACTTCGTTTTGCTGTTTGTTGTCAGTAAAATTTTCGTCCTGCTGCAAGTCCCTTATTTCAATAAAACGTATCCCGCCAATATAGGTGAGCATCAGTTTCAAATAGAATCTGCGCAACGAAACGTGAACGAAGCGAGACACGGAACTCACACAAACGAGTACACACTATGTCGCTTCCGTTCCTCTTTTTTTCCACGTTTCATTGCGCTGTTTGTACTCGAATCCTTTATTATGTTGTTGTTTCTGCGGTGACCCAGAGGCGTTGACCGTACAACAAAAGTTTCGGCGCTTATAGCATGGTTTCGTGGTAACTTTTTATCGTTTGTTTCCCCACAAAACAGTATTGAAAGGTGCTTTGCACGTGCTATCAGTTCGTCCAAAAGTCTCTCGCGGTATTTTCTCGTCTCTGTAAAGTCACGATGTGCGCTACGGCGCCATTCCAATTTGCGAAGCCTGCGTTTGCTGCTTCGCCTGAACGACTGGGTGGAGCACTCTTCTTGGCTGATCGACGGGAAAAAAAAAGAAATTTGAAAGAATTCCGCGATTTTGCCGCCTTATTCCTCCCGCTACAGGCGACTACTGCTGGCGAGAAGGAACAGCGCCCCGGCAGTATACCAGGCACCTCACAACGCTGGCATGACGATACGCGCGGCCAGCGAATGGCGTCGCATGCGTCGAAGCTTGATGGTGCGCGATATGAGACCGATGGTAAACCGATGGCGTTAGTCAGTGTCCAGTGAAATATGGAATAACGTTAGCTTAGCGTCTACAGTCCGCTGACGGCTACTGACCGGTGCATAGAAAGAGCTCAGTGGTGGCGCTATAGTTTGCTTATATGTAGGCTCGTGTGTGCTCAAAACGTTCGGGGCAGCAGCGGAATGCAGAACGCCGCCCATGCCCCGCCACCGATGTGATTGAGCGTACATAGCGCTCACGGTGCGTTTCTCATTTCGCTTCGTCATTTCTGCAGCAGCCAAACGCATTCCTCGTCTCTGAAGACCCTGCAACATTCCCCTCGCGAGCGGTGCATGCGCCTCGAGCGTCCGCATATAACTGCTATCGCAACAAACACGTGTTGGCTGGTTGCGCGCAGGCGACTATTTCGCGAGTCGGACGTGTCGCACGCAAAGCCAGGACCATCTTACGCCTAACAGTGAGGCAACCGAACGACGGCAGCGTTGTGCAACGTTGCACACATTGCGCCAGAACTTGCTCCAAATTTGATGACGCCGCCCGCTAGTGTAAGTGAAGCTGGGATTTGGTTCGCAGTGCCTATTTTTTGTGAGACGTTTGTACCGTAGAACCACTCTCTTGCCGTCTTCCCATTCCGCACCGTGCGAGCACCCTGCAGTAGCTATTACGAAGATTTCTCACGTACGAGTGACCTTGCTCTGCAGAAGGGCACGCATTTGGGCTGGATGGTTCATGATTAGGAGCCGATAAACAGCGCTAAACGACGGGACAAAGAGAAGGACACGGACCACAGCGCTGATTTGTCAACTCTGTGGTCTTAATTAGAGTGCATTCCGGGCCAAGTTGGTAATCTATTACTCAAGCATTACTGCGCAACAAAAAAAGACACTGACGCAAGAGAAGAAGACACACCAAGCGCAACCTTTCAACTAAGTTTATTGTACCACTGAATCAGTTCACACATGTGAAGCAGTATAGACTGCACATGCACTTACATGAAAACTAACTGCGTATTCGTGTAACATATAGTTATGAGTCAGGCAAGTCTTCTCTTACGTCCGTGTCTTTTTTGTTGCGCAATAATACCTGAGCTCTGTGGTATGTGTCCTTTTCTTCGTGCTGTAGTTTAGCGCTGTTTTTCTGCTCGTAACTTTGTTCGCCGAGCCAATCTGTAAGGAAATAAAGGTAAAGTGTAAAGCTGCCACGGCGCACTGTTCTATCCACACTTACACTGGAGTTCACGCCGTTGCAAAGTACTTACTCTTTGAAGTCAGTCGTGGTTTCAATGGAGAGCTCGCGGAGTTATGGTCATACACTTGAATAATATGTCCACCATCATTCTAAAGGTACAATAAAAAAGGAAAAGAAAGATGCCTGGAAGTCAGTGAACTTGTATAAACGAACAAATAAGAACATGCTTGTTAAAAACTTTTCCGTATAGTCTTAAAGACGTAAAGACGTAAATGCAAGTCAGTAAGAAAAAAAAATGATGTCTATAATCTCTCAATTCTCATAGTGCCCACTTGTGGAACATATTGCCTTCCTATAGACTCCTGTTTGGACTCCTGTTTGATATATATATATATATATATATATATATATATATATATATATATATATATATATATATATATATATATATATATATATATGTATATATATATATGTTTGTATATGTATGTATAAGCCAACGTCTCTATCGCGTAGTTCTCGCAGACGTGCAGTAATGCTGGGGCGGGGAGGTGATGGAGAGAGAAAAAGAAAGGGCGATCAAGCGTGAAGCTGACGATGATAAACTACAGCAATGTTGAACTGTCGTGTTGCCGGTGACATCTCCAGGTTGTCTTCATCGGTCACATTAGGACACGACCTAGCGAAGCGGAGGCTAGGTGCTTCCCGCGACAACAAGGAACCGCCCCGCGAATAGGAAAACAAAAGCTTGCGCGCTTGGTGACGTCAAGCGCGACCACTTGTCCGAGACGAGGGAGAGGGGGTCACAGACACAAACACAGAGTGGGACATGCGGAGGTGCGAAATGAACGAAGGGCTCGTAATAGATGGTCCGTACTTCGATCCGCGCTGGGACCCGGCTCGCGACCACGGAGTGTGTCAACCATCGATTAAGGAGAGAAGGAAGGGTCGCCCTTTCTCGATCGGTGAGGGACGACGTACACCGATCGGCACATCACTGTTGCTCTTGTACCAACATGTACCTCGACTTTGGCGCGTTTTGTGCCTGACGCTGCTCCTCGAGGAGGCATGTACCAACGCCTGGTCAGATGAACGCGGCGAGAGGAATCGATCCCGATTCTCTGGCGGTGCTTCTGCGTATGCGTTTCAACGATGCTTGTTCCGTGGGCTGCAATGGCCGAACCAACTTACAGATGGAGAAAAATAGCAGAGTTGGGCAAAGAGTCACGAAACAGCTGCTTATGTGCCACGAACAAAATGCAGAGACACTTTTTCCTTTTGTTTGCGGCACTGAGTCTCGAAATTGTGAGCTGTTCAATACGAATGAGAGTGCAGGTTATGTGGTGCGTGACTGCCCTTAGTACTTGGAATAGCGACAAAAGTTAAGCAATGACCTTATGCGCCTCGACAGCCCACCTTTGTCGGAGGACGTTATTTTAGGCCCTTGGTTAGACGTTAAACAGAGTTTTCACGCCCTTCAGAAATTAGTCGACTTATTAAAAGTACGGGCCTGGACTGTAGGTTTTGAGGCCTAATTGCTTTTTATTCATTTACGTGCTCTTTTTGCCGTCATCGTCACCCATGGTGCTCATCTTTCTTCCCGCTTTCTTTCCCTGTCCCCCTTACCCCAGCGCAGAGTAGCTGGCTAGAGGAATGTACTTCAGGCCAACTCCTCTGTATTTCGTATCATTAAACTTTTCGCTCTCTCTCTCCCTCTGAGGCGCAAATACTCGATTGTCGAAGCTCTCCGCTGGCATGTTCATAAGGCGTACAAGGCGCCGCTGCGTTTGTTGACCTCGAGAGACTTCTGTGAAGCAAAAGCAGGGGTGACCGATCGCAGGGGAACAATAACCTCCAGCGTATCAATATCACACAGCTTCATCACGGAAGCGGAGGAAGTCGCCATCGCACTCATTATCCAAATGGGCAGAAAATCAAGGAAACCGCTGACCGTCTCAACCGATTTCCGAACACCATGCAGGAATTTCCAACGAGGAAGGATTGGTATAAACGCACACCGAATCCTGACCAAACTCAAAGAAGAGGACCAAACAGAATTTACCCAAACGATAACTTGGGTGCCGGGACACGAGGAGATTACAGGGAACATACATGCGGATAGAGCGGCCCGAGGATGCGCAAATTACCGGGCCCTGAACAGATCCGCGGTAGAGCGCATAACACCTATTCATTCCGACTAGTCTATGATATTAAACTCCCATAGTAGGAATCGTATGATTTATTCACCACCCCACAGAACACTGAAGACCTTTCGTCAGTGTACATAACCTACAGAAGATATACTTCACAGCCTTTAGGCCCATATGCCCATGCTGCGGGTCAACACCAACCCTGTACCACATAACATGAGAGTGTACATCACACAATATAGAACCTCACATAACAAATCCAAACAGAGATTAATGGAAGGCACTGCTGGCCAGCTCAGACCTAGAGGACCAGATCCTCCTGGTCAGAATAGTCAACAAGCTCGCAGAAGCCAGCGGAGCCCTGAAATAGGGGCTCCTACCATCGATAAGCCTCACATGAGGCCACCTGAATAACTAATAATTCAGTGGAGTTCATCCGCTCATTCGCTCACTGTGAGCATAATTTGGCGTGCGATTTTGCTTCTGGCAAGTCTACCAGCTGACCGCGCGCCTTCATTCGATTTCGCCTTTATGTCCTTATGTTGCGATATAGTCTTCTGGTGTAAATTGTTTGCTGTAGAGAGCAAGTTGTGGTTCTTATCCCGACTACGGCATTTCTGTGTATTTTTCTTTCTTTTTCTAATTATGGGTTTTACGTGCCAAAATCACGATCTGATTATGAGGCACGCCGTACTGGAGGACTCCGGAATAATTTTGACCACCTGAGGTTCTTTAACATGCACCTAATTCTAAATACACAGGTGTTTTCGCATCATTCGCGCCCGTAGAGATGCGGCCACCGTGGCCGGGATGCTATGCCGCGACCTAGTGCTTAGCAGCCCAGCATCATAGTCACTAAGCAAGCACGGCGTGGTTTCTATGGAAAAGAAAGAGAACAAGCAATATCGAAGAAAGCAAAGACGGGCAAATCATATTGCGACGTTTCATCCTTAATTAGAAGACCCTCATTTCCCGCAGCTGCAATATCCAGAAACGCGTACATCACAATGGGATCCTACGTGAAACCCAAGTAACCCGACGCAGTAGCCAAGTGGCTATCGTGTTTTGCGGCGAAGCTCGAGGTCGAGGATTCGATCCCGGCCACGGCGGTCGCATTTCAATGTGTCTGAAATGCAAAAAAGTTCGCGTACTTAAATTTAGGTGCATACTAAGCAACAATAAGTCTTCAAACTATTCCATAGTCCCTACTATGGCGTGTCTTAAAACCAGATCGTGATTCCGACACGTAAACCCCAGAATTAATTAAAAGTAATTAGAAGAAACCCATTTAGTATGCGGTGTTGATGGATACAGGTGTTTTTGATATATCCGTTTTTGTTTTGTTTTTCAGTAAGGCTGGCATGGAGATCAGTAAGTACGTCGTAATCGTCTAGTCAGTTCAGCAAAGAGAAGCAGTGACTAGCAGAATTAAGTACGGCACCAAAGTCGCACAAGATTTACTCATTCAATGGATTCACGATGAATGGCACATTTCAGCTGTCATGCGCACACTCACTTGAAGAAGCTCTTAATGCTCAATATATATCTTTCCCCCTCTAAGCAACGCTGTGCCGATGGAGACTGTCCAAGCAGGACCATCAAGAACTTCTGCTTCAGAGTCTGGCGTTCGCATCTTCTCACCTGAACTGCGTCGCACATATCTCACCACGCTCATAGCACACTGACTTCAGCATGGGTCGACGACTCGAATTTTTTCTGCCGTACAAATTCCAAACAAATTTTTGTTTGACCATCGCTCCAATAACAGCGACTTTGGGAAAATGGCGAAAACGAAACCGGAACTATGGGTTCTGTCACTGCTATTACGGATTTTTATTCATTCGTTTGTCTGTTGTTACCTCAACTGTCCCATCCAAGGAACATTACATGAGGTGTGGGTAGAAAAAGGATGGTCAGAAAGGGTGGGCAGACTGGCGCGAGCAGTCCGAGTGTTAGTGAGACAGATTTTATTTTCATCAAAGGCAGCAACGTCAGCCTTCGCTGGCGTGCTACTCTGCCTTGGGTAAGAGGAAAAGAGAAGGAAAGAATATCTATGAATGGTGATAAGGGTGTGAGGGGACGCATATCTACATTACAAAACGGCAATATTAAATCCACTCCTTTAGCTCCGTGGTAGCGGGACTCGATGAAAGGAAAAACTCCGAAAATTCTTTCAATGTCTGCCACGTAGTTGTAGTATGAAACCACGGGCAAAGAACAGTGCCTATCGACGTCGGGCTCCTGTCTACGCTGGCTAGGAAACTGTCAACAGAATCAATCGCTTTTGGTGAGACAGGTTGACTCCCCACACACATGCTGTGCGAGTGCATAATATGCCTTCTAGCGTTTCAGGCGTTCGGCAGTGTTCACAGTCAGTTCGGATTGCGTGTGCGCGTAGTGGTGCGTGGAATAAACTCCAAGACGAATCCTGCGTAACAAAGATACCTGGCTTAGCGTAACCTTCGGGGCTGTACGGAATTTCGCGCCGCTGATTTCCTTCTTTCGTTCCCTTCTCTATCTCTCCGTGTAATCTTTGTTTCCCCTTTCCCATTCCCCCGGTGTAGGGCAGCCAACCGCACTGTATTCTGGTTAACCTCCTTGCCTTCTTCTTTTCTCTTCCCTTCCCATCAGGATTGAATACATGTCGGCATCTGGGGATGTTGTCAGCATGAATCCTGTATGCATCATCGCGAAGTGCTGCATGAGAGACGTAACCGTCGAGTGCCAATACTCAAGTGCGGTGCATAAGACGATAACACCGCAGACGGTGAAGTACGTGCGAGGATAGCGCCCTAAGGGATTTCCGCTTCGACGCACTTTAACCTGCGGCGCAGGTCAGCGGCCAACTGGATGGAGGGAAGAGTCCGGTAGCCTACATTGTGGCCGAGCACCCAGCAGCAGGGTGCGCTTGACTGTAGATGTGAGCATTCGGCACCATATCGCGGTATTGTAACCCACGTAGTAGACAGTTCATTTGCTGTATTTACTCAAGCATACTGCGATTTATTGCGCTCCTCTCCAATATCGGTCATCTTAACTCTGATAGTACAGGGCGCTTTCACAAACTTCAAGTGATGAAGCTCATACATTGTTTCTATTTAGCCCACTGGGCTTGTTTTGTATTTTGTACCAGTTGTATTTAAGCCTGCCTATATTTACCATTATCAACTGTTTGTAACCATATCAATATCTTCGGGATCAACCGATTGTTCCCGTCTCAATAACTGTCCCATATTACGTTGGTGCAATACTTCTCCCCGTCAGGGCTTCCAGGCTACTGAAATACTGATTCTACTGATAGTGATACGGATTACCGATACTGATACAGGTACTGCTAGTAATAGTGATGCAAATAAATAAATACTAAAATTCTCATATATGCCTTTGCATCATAATGTTGTCCGTGACGTCCAAAGTTTGGAAGCATATATACGTATACTTGCACGGTATACTTGACAAAGGCTAGACCAACTCGACAAGTCCCCACTTATGGTGCGCGACATTCTTGGAAACTGGTCTACTGTGTCACGAGTTATGACTGTACATTGTGTGACGCAGAATGTATGAATGGGACATTGACACAGTGTAACACTACGTAACGCCGTAGCAGTCTGTGTGACAGCGCCCACAGAAACATTTCTGTATTGTATGTGCGTGTGCGTGTGTGTGTGTTTTCGTTTCGCATTCTTTTTCCTCCAATCTATCCCATCCATTACCCCATCCCCTGGTACAGAATAGCCAACCAGAGAGAATCTTTAGTTAATATCCCTGTCTTTCTTTTGCCTTTCTATCTCTCTCTCTCTCTCTCTCTTTCTCTGTGACAAACGAAATACGCGGAATAACAAGCGTACAAAACAATGGAGCGCAGTTAAACTGCCTAAACTTAACCTAACCAGAAAAGCGCCTGCCTCTAGTCCTCGATGACGCACGTCTCGACAAATTATAGTAATCAGAAACCCTAACGAACGTTTTATCCTTTTCCACTATGCTGTTTTCATTCGCATACGGAACGACATGTTTCACATGTACTTCGACGTCGCCCGTCTGAATCGTGAGACAGACGGCACACTTGGCGTGAATAACACATGAAGAGATGGAATGGCACCAGCTGGACGGTCTAGTCGCGTTATTCTTAATTCACCTCGCCAACTGCTGCTTCTCTTTTTGCTTTGCATATAGATTGACTCGGTCTGGTGCGAAGTAGCGACTTTGCTAGGCGATCCTTTTTTTTTCTTTATAACGCGCGGAACTGCTACTGACGTCCCGGCTAAAGGTTTCTCAACGAGAGACAGGGGAAATTACACGCTTGGAGCGTTGCGATAGCTGCTAGTGATAATAATGAGTCATGGGCGACCGAGTGACATTAAAAGGCGAGGCAGTGATGATGCATCGAGATACTGACACGAACGCATGTTAGAACGAATGCCATAATGAGGGCGAGAATAGGCAGGTTCATCAAAAAACCATGTGGTGCATAACGGGCCTCCTGATGTAAAAGCGATGTATTTAGTTGGCGCATGTTGGCGCATGCTGGTAGAAGGTGCATCACGCTTGCTGATTCAGGCAGGTGGCCTTTTGATTAAGTGTGCTTTCGTGGTCACTGATGACAGGAAACTGGACCGAAATACAGCGTTGATGATTAATTTCTCTTCTCCCTGTTTCCCTGCCTTTCTTTTTTGCTTTTACAGACTATCCTCAGAGACAAGCACGCATGCCGAGCTCGATACTAGAGACACAACTCAAAGCAGTGAAGATGTGGGCGTTGAATCGCTGAATGGACCATCAATAGAGTGACTAAATTTGTATCAGCAAGGCCGATAAGCTGCTCATTAGTATTTTTAGCCAAGTGTTGCATATCACAGTGATTTTCAAGCAATACTTAAATCTAAATAGAGGTAAATATGAGCTATAGCACTGCGGTTTGAGAGGACAGGAGAGTAAAAATATATGATTAACGCCGCATTAAATTAAAGCTTACGTTTACCGTATATTACATACTTCATTCGAAAAAAGGGTTTTAACACTGAACAGACTTACGCTGTCGCATTTCGCACACGCGGCAATAAATTCAATAGAAAGGCGTACGATACTCTTTAAAAGTGTCCGCTGTAGGAATAGATGATAACGGGGAAGAAAGGCCAATAAAGAAGCTTTGCATAACGCGTTACCTTATCGACGTGGTGGCAACGATGAATTGCAGTCCAACAAATTTGTGTTGAAAGACCCGAAACATCCGAGATCTTTGTTTTGTCTTCGCTAAAGGGTTCGCCTCTAGTTCACATTGAGACATGTTTTGCCAAAATAGCACTGACATAAGCTGACAATATCTCGATACAACCGTGTATTGTAAAGGAAGAGCAACAGGTTAATGACGTCTTTATAGGGCCAAAAATGAGTCGGCTAGGTAGCTAGCGTATTGTCGTTTTATAGTTTCGGTGTTGTTCGAAAGTGAACACGCGGCTGAATATATTATAATGCAACAAGCTGAAACTTCGCTTGCCGTAATTATTAAATGAGTCGATAAGCGAGTCAAGTTACTGGAAGAGACGCACAACGCCGGGTGTGCTTAAGTCTTTAAGGGGACGTTTCGAGCATACTTTTAAAAAGGTGAAACAACATTCCATTGGTTTCTAAGCTTCATTCCTTAACGCTTAGTTCAAGGCTTCAGAGCACACGACGCAAAAAGCTCGATATGTGTAGAGATAAACGCACGCATGTATATCAAGTTTTTAGACGCCGAAAGGAAAAGCGAGACGGTATGAAATACTTATGAAAAAGCGAGATGCTATTACTGATAGCTCAGTTATCAGCCAATATAGAAGTAAAGTAAATATGCACAACAACAGACATAGCGTCGAAAATAGAATTTAGCAGCCATATTTTGAGCAAATGGACGCAGCGTGTATGTACAGACAGATCACGAAGCCACGAAATTCTGCGAAAACTTCTTCTCGCTAAGGAGAAGGATTCGCAAATATCTGACCGCAGACCCGCTTTTTCGTCGCTAATGGCTTCATGTTCACAATCGAGCCAGTTTAGCAAAAGAGAAATGCCACACTTGCTTCTGGACAATCTTCATGACAATTAGATTTTCGGCCAGCACACTTAGACAATCCAGGTGACTGAGTCTACAGTCAACCGAAACGCTTGGACTGCGGCGAAGAAGGAAAACAAAAACGAATAGTCGAAAGGACAGATAATAAGGGTACACGTAGACTCTTAAACCCACGCCTGTTCAATCAAACCAGCCGCGTGGCGACTGCAATGACCAACGGAAGTTAAAAGCGAAATCGGTCGTAAACGTCCTGTGGGGGACATTAACGTGAACGGGGACATCGGGCCAAATCAGCTGGTTGAGGAGGGGCCTCTAAGACGATGGGTTTAGGCGACGAAAGTTCCCGTTCGAATCTGGCGGCAGCATTCCGAGCCATGTCCAAGCCGAAGACGCAGCTTCCGCCGCCGGCTGTGGTCATCACGCTGGACACTGACCCGTTCACCGTGGATGCCAGCCCGGCTACAACGCCCACCACTGCCACCACGCCCACACTCGCCAAGGGCCGCCAATCCGTGCACAGGTACGTGCGCAAAGAGCGCTGCTTTCGTTGGAATCGCCACGCCATGCCCACATAATGTGTTGCCACTTCAACACATTTCAGCTGTTAGAGGAATGGGACAGCACGCAAATCGGAGTAAATCGATTTTTCATCGTACGCACTGTCCATTGAGAATGAAGGAAACAAGGGGTTGTGTTCGCAAAGCGTTTAGTTCGTAAGTGTCGTCTGCCAGTGGTAGGCCGCCATCGCTAAGCAGGTGCTACAGGAGGTGCAACTAGGTCCAACAGGCGGCATATGTCTAAATGTCACGGCCTGCTGGCGTCTGCCCTCGTGAACAGGTCAACCTTAAGAACTTCCCTTTTTTTTATAATATGGGCATGTATACGGGATGTATGGCAGGGTTATGTTTTGTAAGATGAATTCTATTTGTATTCTTTCTGGAATACGTCATTCATCCGCACGAGACCGAAACACCGGTATCACTGGGTTGGCCACACGATGGGACGGGTGATAAACGAATAAAAAATCGAAGTAAATGAATCCCTACAAATTACGATCCGATCACATTAGGACGGTGCGTAAGAAAGTGCGCCCTCCAGTCTATAGCGGGGAGCATATTATTGATAAATAACTCCGGCCAGTCACACACAGTTCTTATGAATGGAAGGCTTCTTTAAGTTGGCACAAGGACGTGGGTAAAACACCGTATCTTCCGACCTGCGAACTTTGATATTTGAATCTTCCGACACGACACCTAAGGAGTGGGAAAATGGCACAGAGTTACGTTTTTTTTTTCTTTAAGCATGCTCCGAGTACACGCATATTGAGAAATACACAGGCTGTTCATGAACAATATTTGTTACATTTAGACGCAAAACACAAGCAGCAATCAGATTCTACCGGCAGATAATGACAAGCAACACATTGTCTTTAGATAACAGTGATTTACAAGTAAATCTGCTGTCGCCGATATCACTTGTTTCACGGCCTTGCTCAAAGCAAGTACCCGTCTGGCGTATTTTTGCCATCAAAAAACCTCCAACAGAAAGTTCGGTGACTGACGAGCGGATATTTTCCCCGAACAGAAGTGTTTTTAGTAAAATTTGACGTAACATTCGTTCACTCGTAAAACGATCCCAAATTCACAACCATTACGATAAATTCGGGAGGATTGGCAGGTATGAAAAACACGTATCGATGGAACCAGCATCCGTTCTTATCTTGAACAGTAAGTTATATCTGGAAGTAACGTTCCCTTCCTCGTTTCCGATTTCAATCTACTACGTTATTTGAGACCTGTTAGCACCTCCTGTAGTGCCCGGAACCGCGTTCCCTTAAAGTGGCAGTTATGTTGGACTCTCCGTTCGTCGTCGCAAATACGCTGCATGGTAGATGGCTGCAACCAAAGCAGCACGCAGCTAGCTATATTTAGAAGTGCTGAGTCTTTCTTCTTCTCTATTTTATTTTTATGTTAGGGAACCTAGATATGAACGTCCTCCACTTTTGCACGTTCCTGTATAGGATCTACAAGCTTGTAACGCGTGCTTCAACTTCCATGGTGCAACTGAAGTGACTAAAGCCCACGAAGTGCTGAAACTAATCAAAAAGTAGACAGGGATTACTGACAGTGACAAGGTCTGAGTTACTGCATTTTGCCCCTCTGAGGCAAAATTCAGAAATTACTGGCACAAGCGAAGTCGTTTAGAATATCCTTAGTGCACTCTAGGCAGCTGCAGAGAGCGAAAAATGAAATTAAGTAATGGTATTCTCTGTGTACACGCGCGGAATGTAAGTGAAAGAGAGCGTAAAGAATTAAAAGTAGGGAGGAAGTCGAGCGTAAGGCCGTTATCACCATCCCTAATATGATGAACAGCATCAGGACTGGGTGGAAGTTTCTCTTACGGAACACTCTAGCGTAAGAACCTTTCGTGAATATTGGCCGTGATTTGTAAGCACGGACGGCAACCATTCGTGATAGTGGTCATGTGATTGGAAAAAAGCGTTCGGTCAATGAAACCACTTTCTGCGAACGCAAAACATTGTGGGAAATTCGGCCATTTGTTTAGAAACTCAGAGGGGAACTCCCGGAGGTTTTCGTTTGCAAGAACCCTTTGTGATTGGCTGTCCGCCTACAATCATGGTATGAGTCCCATCAAAATGAACCCACACCTGTTATAAAATATGCTATAGTGGGCGAATTCTAAAGTGGTGTGAAGAACAGGCGCCGGTAAACCGTGTCACTGCACATAGGTTCATAGCAAAGGCTGCCGGCAAGTGGCACAGAACTCCAACGAAAAAAAAATCGGTTCATTATTCACAAGAATAAACACCCAGCATTCGGGTTATCGAACGGGATAGTAATCCAAGACATCCAAGATAAGACATCCAATCCAAGATAGCCTGACAATCGCTAAGAGAGCTTGCAAAGATTGAAGATTGCGGCTAAACTTCCAAAGCTCTACTTAAGTGATGTTTTCCACTGGCCGGTTAATTGAGTTAACGAAACGTCTGACAACTGCTCTTACGAAAAATGTTAGCCTAAGAACTTCCCGTGAATTCGGGACCTGTCTATATGTGCAGGAGAGAAAGATAAACAGGGAAAAAAGAGGTATTTAGGACACTTTCCATTTGAAGTAAATGATAATGTGCCCTCCAGCATTTTTCTTTTTATTTGAACCTACTGAATGGAAAAGAAAACAAGCGAAAACCGTTTGTATCTGCAAATGCTTCTTTTTGGCCGTTTCATAAGCCACAAAGATGAAAATCACACGCATCAAAAAACTGGAATGCGGAGAGTTTGTCATGGCGGTGAACCCTGAAGATCTGTCTATATATTATAAGTATATAGACAGATTATAATAAATATATTATTATTAACATTGTTATTCTCACGCGGTGCCGTCCCGCTTCCGCAGAGACTCTCTCCTGCCTGTTCGTGTCGACTCGACGACGTCGGGCGATAGCAAGGTGAACGGTGTGTACAGCGCCACTGGCTCCGGCTCGAACTCGCCGCGGGTGCAGATCTTTCCGATGAGGTCACGCGAGAACTCCGTGGTCCAGGATCAGTCGGGCACCGGAAGCAGCATCGATCTCTGCCTGGGCATTTCAGGTAAGATCGGCGTCCATTGCACACCTCCCCCCTCCGTTCCCCGTTTCTCTCTTCTGTAGCGTTCTCAATTATCTCAGAAAAAACGTGTGAAGCTGGGCTCGTTCGCTGCAGATTGGACGGAGATAACAATAAAGAATGAGAACAAGAGCAAGAAGACAAGCCTCGCAGCGGTAAAAATGATATAGAACAACAATATGTTTTTTTTGTATGCGTTGACCTGTTTAACTTGACGTGAAAGGCATTACCCAACTCTCACAGTTGCGTCTTGCTACATACCGCGTGCCAGGACAAATTACGGACGCCAATTGCTTCGCTTCCAGATTTCATAATTTCACAGTTTACTCGATCAACCGCGGTTACACTAATACTCTGGTAAATGCGTGGGCAACAAAAAAAGTTGACTAACATTTTCTTGTTTGTTTTTGATTGGCGTCATTTGAATTGTTTATAGATCAATTTGTGCTTAATCATCGTCGTTTAACAATCAGTTTGTCGTGCATCAATGCTTGTGTGGGCCATGTATCATCGTATAACGCATTACAGGCTGTCCCAACTATCATGTACCAAGGTTTAGAAATATGCAAATGCCGCGTAGCTCGACAGAACCAAGGTAATATTTGCCGTCGCTTTACGATAGTCAGATTATTTTTGGCATTCAGCCCAATTACATAGTTAGCCTTAATGAAATAATCAACTTCTCAAATATTATATGTAGATCAAAATTGTTAATGACAAAACTGTAGATCAACACGAGATCACGCATTTTTCACGCATTTTTCCGAGCGTGAAAGAAGTGCCTCATGCGGCCAGTCGCCCGGCAGTTTTACGTGTATTCGTGGGCTTCTTTCACGCTCGGGAAAACATTTTTATGTAGCACGTGTTGAGCAACAGAAAGCTGTACCGGGAACTCTTCGTATTGCTTTACAATTTTCCCACTGAAACTTTTCATCTAACTATAATAATTGAGAACCTGATTAATTCATTAAGACCATATTCTGAAAATTTGCGAAATGCAATAAATAAATAAATAAATAATAATAGCAAGAGTATCCCCAAGCGACGGCAAACAATATTACCTTGGTTCTGTCCAGATACGTGGCATTTTGCAAATTTTTACCTGTATATGCATGCGTTTAACGTTGATAGGCGCACATCATACACACTTCTGCACTCCCACGCGGTGACCGTTGCAATTGCAAAGAGGATTAGTTGTCAGCGACTTGTCAAGTGAATTAGCTGCCTCATGGCTGTGTCCTGAGTATCGTGTATGCATATGTGATGTTGAAATGAAGATTTGATTTGGTATGTATAATCATGGCGCGTAATGGAGCACAACAGTGCACTTTCTGAAGAGCACGCACATGATTCGGCGACCATTCTGTTCCTACTTGCTCACTGTATGTTCTTGCTTTACTTCGTCCATGGGACCTGTCATCTTGTTGTTTCTTTCTTCTTCCGTTCTTCTTCTATTTAACTCCCTGTTCTATCCTCTCGGTATATAAGGAGTCGGCAGGCTTCGTGCCCCTCTCGGTGGCAGTCGCCCGCCATACATGCTCCCTCCATGGTTCTCTCTCTGTGAATTGCACGTGTGTTTTCACATAAAATAATTACAAATAACAATATGACGCATAATAATTATGCGCATAGCTAAAAGCAAATATTCAGTCAGGCAAAGTGGGGTAGCGCTTTTAAAATGATCAGCTGTAATCTGTACATTGTCTTAAACTATATTGACGTGGTATACCTGCGTGGGCCAAGGCAACCTTGAGTCGGAAGAGCGCTGCACCAAAAGTGTTGTACATAAAATACGCACTTGCGGTTCTCTTCTCTTTCTGGAATCTCAAAAGGAAGAAAATATAAGTTCTCAGTTTACAGTAAAAACGTCTTCTTCTTCTTCTTTTTTTTTTGTTGCAGGCTAACTAGGTTTTTATGAGCCATAAACAAAGCTTGAAGCTCGGGCGAACCCGGGTATCATTTCTAAGGGGAAAAAAAAACTATGGCGCCCAAGGAAACCACAGCAGGGAACACGAAGGAAACATAATCAGCGTCCTTTTATTGCTTCCCGCCTCTTTTCCTCAGGCGCGCTCCTTATTCATTTAGAAGTAGGAAGCGGATAACTTAATTTGCCCTCAAGGATGTATATTTGTGCGCACAGAGAATTATCCAGTAGAGCAACGTTTTATCGTTATTATTCCCTGGAAGGTACTCCAGCATCACCTTGACACGTAAGACAAGAAAGCAAGGCCGCACCGTCAGAGGCGCTCGTAGCTCTAATTGAGTTTCCAGTATACCGCGCAGGTAAGGCAACAACAATAGAAAAATAGTCTGCTGTGACTTTTTTTTCCTTTTCATGTTATCTCTGCGTGTATATACTTCACGCCTCCGCGACAGCCTGAATTTCGTGAAAACATGCCGAATATATCTCACGTAAAAAATAGTTTCTTCAGAACAAGCAATCTGGAGCCGCTTTTTCACGGGCTGTAGAAGAAAGCCGCAACTCGTATGGCGCGTGGCTTAATTTGCCTCTGTGTGATTAAAAGCCGGAAGGAAGCAGACACGGAAACTAAAGTTGATTAGTCAATTCCTCAGGGACTGCAGTTTCGCAAAAGCTAATCACCTTTAGTGTGGGAGACATTGGGGATCTGTTTGAGGCTCATGGAAATAGAGACTTTCTACATAATATCGCTGTTTTTTTAAGACCGTCGGTGCACTGTTGAAAGAAAGAAGAAAAAAAGGGGGGAAAAAGCGAGCGGGTAATGAACACACAACGAAGGAGTACAGCGAACGAAAAAAAGAAAGCAGTGCGGAAGAGGCAATATTGGAAGAAGCAGCGACTGAAGCTCAGATGGGACAAGGCATGACAGAGACAGGAGGGAGCTGAAATAACGTTCGACATAGTGTTGAGTTTGAGTGAAAGCCTCCCTTGGAGACGACTTCCGTTTTTTTTCCCTCAATTGATACGACTTTCTTATGCAACTTTTGAAATTGTCGAAAATGTTAGGTTGCTTTTTTTTTTGCTTCTTCTTTCTTCTTCCTCCTATTCGTCTGTTCGTAATGGTCCTAGGTTCTTCACGGGCTCTCCACTTGCATCGATCCACCCGGTTTCCCACGATTGGCCGGCAAAAACGTGGCCCCCATTGGTGCTGCTTCTGCACGCGAGAATTGCCTCCGGCTCGACCACGTCTCCGTAGAGCAAGGACGCGAGCAAAGACGTGTACCGGGCCGCCGAACGGGCGAAAAGCGGAAGCACATTCTCCGACGTATAGCAGCTGCCTGCGACGGGGGCGGAAGCGTTCGCGAACGTTAAATGCGAGCGCGCACGCTCACACCGTGTGCTCACGGGGACCCAGACGGGGTGGCACACACTCGCGTGCAATCTCACATGTGCGAGTGCACGGGGATGCGCATGTACGTAGGCACGTGCACGCCAAGAAAGAAAGAAAGAAAGAAAGAAAGAAAGAAAGAAAGAAAGAAAGAAAGAAAGAAAGAAAGCGCTAATGCGCGAGATGGGACATCGCCCGAACGAGCTTTCCCTGCTACGAGGACGGTTTCTGTTGTTTTTTTCGCCCTCGCAATCTTTTATCTCTGCGTCCTTCGGTGTTCGCACTTGCGGAATTCGTTTCCACGCTTCCTCGTTCTGATACGGAGGACTTGATGGGGCGCAGCGAGGATGTCCGCTAGCCAGGTTGTCAATACTTAGGTAACCTGCACGTATGCCCTGTTTTACTTACTCTGTCTTTTTTTCCCCCTTTTGGCGATGCAGCTGTCTTTTGCTAAGTTCCCCGTTTACGTAGACTGTTTGCAGAGCGAACCAGCTCTGTTTTGTACAGCCGGTGAGTTCGCACTGAGCGAAGCGCAAACATATTTATGCGATTGTATATGGTATGGTATGATTAACTTTGTTCGCGTCCTGAAGATCAACCCTTAGGGTGACGCAGGCGGCTTCCACGTCGGGACAGTAGGGTTTAGCCTTACCGCCGTATCGTGGGGCCTTCTGGACGGCCTGCACTTGATCTAAAGGAACTCCGCTGTGAAGGACTCGTCGCCACCAGTCTGTTTCTTTGTCACATTCTGTGAAAGACACAGGACACTGCCAAAGCATATGATCCAGGGTACTGATGCCATTACACTTCTCGCAATTGATTGGCACCTCTCTTTCTGGATATAGCTTGTTAATAAAGTTTGGAGTCGAATAGGTTCTTGTCTGTAACAATCTCAGAGTCACTGTTTGAGCTCTGTTGAGCTTAGCGTGTGGCACTAAAAATTTTCTTGTAGCTTAAAAAAAAAAAGGAAGGCAGGCGTGGCGTATTTTTGCTTCTTTCAATTGCTGCCGGCGCCCGCAGTACACAAAAGCGCAGCCTTCCAGATTAGCACTTGTTACTTTGACAGAGCTGTTGCTTGGGGGTGGAGTTTGGACACCGCTTTTTATACAGATCTAAACCGGGCCGTCGGCTCTTGTAACGCATTAAAAGCGTGGGAGGGCCGATCTTTGTGTCAGCAAAAGGTATACCTCCTCTGAAGGACTTTAATGCGATAAAATTTTGTAGATGAAAAGTTTGCCTTCAGTGATCGAGGGAGACGTGTGGAGCAAACTGGCAAGGTCAAAACGACGGAGCATAGTGTGACGTGCATAAGCACGTGGAAATAGGAGCGGCGGTGTTTGCGGGGCGTTCTGCGGCGAAGGCATGAGATTGCGCAATTCTCTTCACCACATTGCGCTGCATGGTACGTTTTCTATCGATAGCTGTTGGGCCACACGGTCCCTAGACAGTAGCAGATAAACAACAGCACTGCCATAACTCACATTTATCACGAGGTATCGGATAAAGCCACGTGGATGTCGATAGACACCTAATAATGAAATGACATCTCATTGATTCATAACCTCACCTTTATGTTTCGGTCTCTTTGTATAATCGTGCTGTCTTTCTTTCTGGCGCATTTAATATTTCCTTCTTTCAGCGTACGTATGTAACCTTTTCCTTCCATTTTACCTTAATAATGATACTTTTAACTGCAGGTATTGTAGACGCACCTTCAATGCTTACTATAGTACACCCTCCCTCTGTCTTTTTTGACTGCACCATGCATACGGAGAATTTCGCAAAGAGAATGCAGTCACTCTTAGTGCAGCCGCAACGAACGCACTAGCACAGTGACACTCGTCTTGCTCGTCGCTGTTCACAGCTTTAAAGCAATATCCTCCGCCAGGTAAATTCATAAAACGAGCCTTTATGTCTTTCGTTACCAAAAAAAGGAATTTATTGCACCTTAATTTCTTTCTGCCTTCTCGAAATCAGACGCCAGGCAGCCCCGCATCTCGATTACGTCAAACTCGGCAGCTGACCCTTACACAGGCGCAGGCCTCGACAATACTGCACGATTTTGTTCCCCTCCCCTTTCCACACCTAGATAAACCAACAGCACGCGGACAGTTGCACTGAAACGAGCAAAGTTCCGGTGCATAGCGAACAGAATTCCAGAGCCACAGAATGTGACGGCGCGCGGGGTGTGTGGAATTTATTCCTCTGACGTGCTTTCGCGGTGCGATGGTCTGCCACGAAACCTGCTCTGTGCGAGCATTCCTGGTGGTCTCTTCAAAGTGGAAATAGCCCCCGTATATTTCGCGCTCACTGGCTCCCTCGTCGTAGCTTCGAGGCCGCGAATTCACTTCACGCAGTGAGGATAACGGGTCTACTTACCGGCTGCAGAAAAGCTGCGCGCTAGAGTATCAAAAGTAAGCGTTTCATCCTGGAGGGAATTTCGCTATTGTCTTCCTGCCCGAGCGGAATGGCAGAGAAATGTCCAAGGAAAAATTTAACAGGAACCAACTTTGTCGGCTCAACGTATAGCAATGGTGCTCGCACAGTGTAAGAAAAGGAAAAAGGTAAAGTAAAGAGCACGTCAGTGTATACTAAAGTAAACAGCGTCACCCTTTTGGCAATTCGGAAAGTGTCGCACTTCTCACTTAGCCTCACACAAAAGCCGTCTTTTGGGCACCCTACATTATAGATTTCTCTGCGATCGATCACTTCGAAACGGGGGAGCTGTTTCTGGCGGAAAAGCTGTTTCTTGCGTTTTTTAAAAACTTCTTGTCGCGTAGAACTTATCGAGCAGACGCCCATTCCCTTCTAAAAATATCGACCTTCCTATACCTGTGGCGTTCGCATTTCGTCGAGTTTGCGTTTCCATGTCTTCTCTTGCTGATATTTAAAACATAACTTTCCACGCATTAAGCCAAGGCGCTTTGGAAAGGTCTCGCTCGTCTCTCGTTCATAGCATTTCCTTTCAGTGTTTGCTTGTGTTTTTCTTACTTTCACGGTCATCCTAAAGAATCGGGCCTCTATTCTCTCACAAAACGTTCTTGCAATAGAGCTGCACATAAGGGCAGCTGCCCGGTGATCGTGCTTGATATATTGGCGAATGCGGCTGACTCGAGGCAAGTCGCGCTTACGAATAAGAAGCTTTATGAATTTGACAGCAGCACAGTAGTCGACGAACCAAGTGCATAACCAGGGGTGAACGAACTCTTAAGAAATTACGTAATGGGCACAAGGTTAGATCAGTCTGTGGTACTCAGATCTATGCGTATATATGCGTGCACAGCCTCGCCTTTGATGTTCTCAATGCGGATTTTTACAGTGAAGCTGTATATGACTAGGGTTCCATGCATTTTTGTTCTCCGTGAACAAAAACTATCATCATCAATGGGTCATACCCTTGTGAGCAATGGCTCATACCCCCGTGAGCAATGGCTCACACCCCCGTAAGCAAGCAAAAAGGGCAATGATTCACAGTCCTGTAAGTTTCATGGCTACTAACTTTGCGTGAATTAGCTGCGATGACAGTACCCGTGTTGTCGTTGTCGATGATTTTAATGTGTATGTGTCGGTGCCGAAAAGGGATTGGTTTACGCGTTCTGTGTGGCAGAAATATCCCTTGCGATGCCACACCGATCCGGCTCAACCGACCAACCAGCGGTGTACGTGCATGGATTTGACATTATCAAAAAATGTGATTGCAGTTGTGAGTGAAATAATTACCACAGATCAAGACAATAAATGAGTGTGCGTACCTTTCGTCACAATGACCACCCATCAAGACAATAAATGAGATTGTACCTTTGTTCAAAATTATGCGTCACCTCCATGTCGTGTGCTAAACAGCTTCGCTACGTCAAACAGCTTCCACAGAGTGGAATGACTCTTGATTTCTGGTTCAACTTTTTTTCACGTTTTCTTTTCAGACATAGTCTGTATGTTATAATTTTGCATGCCACTGTATTAGTGCAGAGCAAATTCGCATGCTATTATTGCTTGATCTCATTTTAGTTCACTCGCCACGGTCGCCTACTGACCATGGTGCTCGAGGTCGCGGTTATCCTCATTACGTGCTTTTAACAGTGCGACCTTAATAACGGCGCTGCCATTAATATAGCTCCTACTGTCGCATTTTTTAGAGGGTTCGAAGATTTGATTCACACCACGATTTTCATACACCGGGGTTTCAGCATAAGCACGGAGATTACTTCATCCAAGCTGGCTTGCACCCGGTGAATGGACACGATATCCAGCCTAATTATCCACTCTTCTGCCATAAAGTTCCCCAATTATGTCTTTATTCTCTCCAGTGTAGACCGTAGTCAATAATTTGAGGAGTGTGTCAACCTTCGGTAGCAAATCTCTGTCACATTCAACTGCAAAGCTTCACCAGAGTATGGCGTAGGAGCACGCAGCTCCTTGCATCACCCACCATTTTGCCTTCCAGATGTACCGTATTCCCCTTTTCACATAAGGACATGTGCCGTTCTTATATTTTCGGCGCAAAATTCAGAGGCGGGCTGCTCAGACAAGGATGTTGCCGTTGGCGACCTACCTTGGCAGGATAAATTTCAAGCTCTGTGTAGCGTTGTTGTCCGATGCCAGGTGGTTTGCAAGGTGGCGCTGAGAGAGGCTTACAGATCGTCGATATAGAAGATGTACAAGGTTCACCTGTAGTGCTGCTCTACAGAACTAGATGATGAACTGAGCCGATATTTCCGCGTGTCTACTGTGAAACGTTGGCACTTTGCAGTTCTTCTCCGAACTCGGTCACTCTGCCTGTATTCAAAACGAAATTCCCCTGCTTGTCTCGAAGGAAGAAAGGAAACCGCAAAACTGACACTAGACTCTCTCGCCCAAATCGCCGCGGCAACTTTAGCGATGTTTATGCCTGCGTATGACAATATGTATGGCAAACTACTTCCTTTGCACGCGAGCAGGCGCGTTTCTCTTGCGGGCGAGAAATAGACGCATCACTGCTTATACTTGCATTCCTATTTCGCTTGCGAAAATGGACGAATAGCTTAATTGCAGTATAGTGGCTAGCCGGGCTTGTTGTTTAATTTTCTGGGGGGGGGGGGGGGGGGGGGCAGGGTGCTTGAATGGGCTTGGTCCCCTAGTGGTCTTGATTCCCACTTGAAGACGTGCCCGATGTCAATAATGACGCCGCCTTTTCTGCGCTAGAACCTCTGCAGCTCGGTTCCGAGCAGCCTGTAGAGTGCTTTGGTGCCAACCTTCAAGCTGTGCGCGGAAGGACGTGGATTGAAGACAGAAAAAGTAAAGGCGCGAGTGCGCCGCCAGGCGTGCGCGATCGATGGCACTTCTCGGTCCGGTGAGCACGGTCAAAACGATGACGCCCCGGGCCGCAACCAAGATGGCTTGCGATCGGGTCACGCCAACCGCGGCGCGGATGCTCCGTCGCCCCGACCCCGAAAGTCGGGGCGATGTCTATCGCGTGATAACCTTTCATCGGCCGCCGCTTTTGGTTGAGCCGGCGCGCAGAGCTTTCCCCGACCGTTTTATCAATCATCTAGTGAGCCCTCAACAAAATGACTGCCATAATAATAATAGTGGCATAGGAAGACCACCGGGGCCAATGAGTGTTTCTGCTTTCTTTAGAGACTATTATTCGGGGGTGTCAAAAGGTCAAGCGAAAACGAATTGAGCTGCGTTCACTTGTAGCCCTCACATAGAAAGAGCAGTCGAGAAGAAAACGGAAAGGACCAGTACTATACCAAATTCACACCACCACCACCACCACCACCACCACCACCACCACCACCACCACCACCACCACCACCACCACCACCACCACCACCACCACCACCACCACCACCACCAACAACAACAACAACAACAACAACAACAACAACAACAACAACAACAACAACAACAACAACAACAACAATGACGACGACGACGTTCTAACTACAAATAAAACTGTTTGTGAGAGCAGATGTCAACGAGTTGGGATGTCGAACATATTATCAGTGGTAGAGGCCGGCTAGTGCTAGGTAGCTCTTATTAACGGACAAAAAACCTTTGCGAATTTGCCAAAAGGGTCTTCACCTTGATTCATCTACAAGCAACGGTCACATGTTATAGGTCTTGCGTGATAGCTGCGACAGCGGGTGCGATAGAACCATTAGTAGGCATAATTTACCAATTCCTTTGCTCGATTCTATTATTTTTATGTCATCCACTGCACATGACCCGCTCATTTTGCACGATAACCTAAGCGGAGTGCTGCTCGGTCCAATGGCGATGAACATGAAGAAAAATAGTTGAAATGGCACCGTTAGATTATCTTCCTCCAGGTATCCTTCCTGGAAGGCATCTAGCATATCAGTGAATGCTCCTACGACGAACTTGTGTACGATAGCTAAGTGTTACAGAGTCATTAAACAATTACCGACTACTTGCAAGGTACGAGCTTCTGCTACATGCCCTGAAGCAACCACAACAACTGCTCCTCATAGAGTTGGTGTCAAAGATATTGGCTATGTGTTTTAGAGGCCTTACATGCACTGAAACGACAAATACCAATCACGAGAAATAAATGAAGAAAACAGAAAAAAATCACGCAGAATAAGAAGGTTGTGCGCTTCGTGCTTGACGTACGCTTGCGGCGTGGCGTGAGAGCCCGCTACATAACGTCTCTTCTAGTGTTTCCTCGAGTCTTTCGTGCTCATAATAATAGCATTCGCGCGCAAATGGGCTTATGAAGAAATGCTCGCCCACAGCGGAAAAAGGGTATCATGCGAGCCAGATGGCGAGCCAGTAATGAAGTGCACTGAACAGAAACAAGGATAAAAAAAAATGTACTACTCTACAACACGCACTTAGAGGCTCTTTTTTGTTTTTGTTTTGAGGGCCTTCCTAATGGTAGAGAGAACCGCTGGGTCTCGCCAGCATGCGGACTGAAGCGTCGCAGTGGCTTCCATGGCGCCGTCCCAAAAGAGCAAGGCAATCACTCTCCTGTAGCGCACGGAACATAAAGGCTTGTTGTATAGCACTCGCTTCTGTTTAAAAATTCAGACGCATTAGGCTCTTCCTACATTTTTGTTTACATTGCCTAGCCACGCTGCGAGATACCGAGCCGCAGAGCGTCCAAAGGTCGTCGCCATAACATCAAGGTCACCCGGACTACGCGGCAGAAAGACGAAATGCTGAAAACAAAATATGCAAACAACCGCGATATCTCGCGTGTAGAGAGACTTCGTTTTTCTTTTGTGATTCTTTTTTTGAGCTTCGCTTGGCCGCTTACACTGTGCAACGAAACGCAATAGCAATCCATTTTTTCCCCAACCCTCATTTTTCTCATGCGGAATGCAACGTGCTCAGAACTCCGTGCCGTGTCAAAAACAGTGTTTAAAACTTCCGCTGAAGTTGCTGCATCGTCTTGAATGCAATGGAGAGAAAAAGAAAAAAAAGAGCCGCAGATCTTGGCTAAAACTAAAACTGAACTAAAAGGCGTCAGCGGTACCACGGACATACCATGGCATACGTACACTAGACATGAAGGGTTGAAGACGATCCTCGATACGCACGAGCACATCTGCAGTCAGTCACGCGTGAAACAAACGCTGAAGTACGCACCACTGCACTCAGACAGACACCAGCACACGTGCACGTACGAAAACAGGAACTGCTAACGTATACGAGTAGAAACAAAAGGGATGGTACGAAAAAATTTGCACAGATTTGGGACGCAGAAACTGCTCGTTATTTTGGTTCACGTGAATGATTGGTGGATGGGCACAATAGCTGGAGCCAGACGCACTTGTAGCAAACGACTGGGCATCGTCGGTTCATCAGACAGCACTGCAACCCCCCCCCCCCCCCACACACACACACGCACACACGTTCGCGCACGCAGACATATACGCTTGCATGCACGCACTCCTTGTCCTGACCGATGATCGTCACGGCGTTTATTCAATAGAGGATGACGATATCGGACATTAAATGTCCATAATCTCGTGATGTAGCATCGATTCATTAATCGATTGATTCGTAAGCTTGCCATCATATTAGTGCGCCTGTAGCGCAGCATAGAGAGTCCGCTCTATTGTCATACACTTCCGCATAACCCACGGAGCGTCGTCGTTCCCAGCTACCACCCCCCCTGCATCGGCAGCTAACACGCGGACGCTTTCCGCGTAAACAAAGCGATGGGCGTACACGACACAGCAAGCAGATCGCGCGCTGTACTTGTGCGAGCAGAAGCGCGTTGTTTGGGTAAACGACGCAGGAGCTGGTTTGGCGAGAGGGAACTGCGTTGTTTGCACTGCGCAGCTTGTGAAGCGCGTCGCCCGAGCGACGGGGCCTTGTTATTGTGCTCGAAGCCTGCGCATTTGGAAGTGCCCAGCCCTTCTCTCGACGAGCCTTTATTCTCCTGTCACTGCGTGCTGCTGCATGCCTTTCTTTTTCAGAAGAGACAAGAAACTTTCTCCAAGGGTCAACATAAGGTCTGCAGAAATTCCATGTAAGGCAAGAGTAAACGTAAAGACGTTCGTAAGCAGCGGTTGTTAGAACAGGGGTAGGAACAGGGGGTAGGATATTCTCAACGGTTCGCGCGAGGATGGCCCTTATAAGATGCCCCCCCCCCCCCTTTTTTTTTTCCATAACATGCGCAGTTTGCTTTGTACTGAGCTCCATAGTATGAATTTAAGTGCTCAGTATAGCTGTACTTTGAAATATGAAGGCGGGAGTGTCGATGAGAGAGCGAATTCGGGTGCGTGAAATTCCAGTAAATGTTGAGAGCAAAAAGCGGAGTATGGCAGGTCACGTAATGCGTGTATTAGACGACGTATGTTTTTTTTTTTCGACTACCACTACGGGTGCCAGTTAGTGCTCTCTAAGACATGGCAGTATTGACGTGTTTGTGGCTTCGCAGTTACTTACAGCGCAAGCAGCCCGCCAAAGCTTAGCCTTGGAGATCTGTTTCTGTTATTCCTAGGCAACCGTCGATGGGGCGTGGCGCTAGACACCACCTAATGAATTAAGATAAACTCAGCCATGGTCGCGGCAGATAATCAGGTGGTGCGATGGAATTAGGAACTCTCCAAGCACAGGATAGAGCTAGCTGGCGCAAGACGTGGGAAACTGTAGAGACAGCTGGGCTATAGCCTCTGTCTTAGAGTGCACACATTTGATAATAATAATAACAATAATAATAATAATAATAATAATAATAATAATAATAATAATAATAATAATAATAATAATAATAATAATAATAATAATAATAATAATAATAATAATAATAATAATAATAATAATAATAATAATTATTATTATTATTATTATTATTATTATTATTATTATTATTATTATTATTATTATTATTATTATTTTGAAGCAGTGAAATAACTGGTACGGCTGCTCTTAAGGGTCACCTTTAGATCATTATCTTCAAGCGGCAGTGCTGAGGAAATCGAATAAAAGAGGAACAAGTTTTCGTACGAATTGCGGATTCCGCTATGCGTCTTTATTCAGAGGCCGTAGTGATAATCAATGTAATTTTGGCGAAAAAAGGTTAAGGCGATGTTTCGCTACGAGGATGCTCCTCCAGTTGAGCTCCCCATATATTAATGGCGTAAGTGCAAAGCTAGAGCTGGGCAAGTATACGAAAGGCGGCCTGACGCAACAGCAGCGTCAGCCGTTGCATGAAGTTGTATAGCGCCATATCTGATACGAAAATATGAGAGCTTTTTCGCAGGGAAGGAATCGCCCAGTCTTTCGTAAGGCCACATGAATACAGTGCGATAAGGTGCTTACATCAGGCAGCCGGAACATTGAGAGACTCCAGGAGTGCGTCTCCGATGTCGAAGATTACGCCTCTCTCGCGTTCTCCACGTGCAGAGCTCAGAGCGGCAGCGCGGGAGTGGGCGACTCTCCTCTAATCCAAGCGGCACAAGTTGAAGCTCTCTCGCGTATATCGCGAGCGTGGGAGGAACATCGTCGGAGGCGTTTAATGAGGCACGCCCGGTCGTAATATCCCGCTCGCTGGCGTCATTGTCGCCACAGCGAGAAAGCTCACAGCGCGGCACTGAACTACGAGCGCTAATGTGCGTCTCCGCTGACCGCTCGCTTATTTGCGGATTGAGCAGGCTTAAACGACCCGTAGGTGCTCCGACACGGCGGAATGATGGAGTGGCCGGCCAGAGAAGTAAGCTAGTTGCACTGCAGTGGGAGGTTCGCGCGATTTACGTGCCGCACTGATTGTTGATTGCGATCGCCCGCGCGCCTTCGGGAGTGGTTTCTGTCTGAGTGCACTTGCGGTACAATCGTGTGAGTTCCAACCTCGGTTCCACGGTGCTTCCTATATCACAGTTGCTCGTTTTGCACGATGTAACTACTTGAACTGAAAAGTGAATAAAAAATAGAAAGGAAAGAAATAGGCATTACCGCTTCTTGCATCCTCAAGTCATTAACTGCACAAAGGAGTCAACTTGGTGTGATTGCTTTCCCTCGTTTCATTCAAACGCAAGCGCAAGGCAGCACTCATTTCACTGGTGCAGAGTTAACTTATTCTTACATAGAGGCACGACGACGAAGACGGTGACATGACAATGACGGCACGATTACCATGGCAACGACAATGACACTTCGTTGACTGGCATCTAAGATGGCAAAGTGTCGTGAGAGCAACGCAGAGAAGGATTGCTACGCGGAAAGTTGCTTTGCAAACGAGCGCGCTTCAACTGGTCAATGGCGCCTTAGCATCTTTACTTACTTTTAGAAAATAGCTCCGACTGTGCCAATTATCGTACGACATAGAAAAGATAACTGATAACCAGTTCATAAACTTTCTATAATACAAATTTAATCTCCCAGTCTCTTTTAGCTTGCCCATAAGAACGATTTGGAGTATATATGTACTTTGAACGTTGCGCTACAGCGTTGTACTACAGTGCTAAGCGTTATATAACAGCCGTTACGCGCGAACTAGGTTCCCCTACAGGTCATTACCGCATTATTCTGTAATAAGCAAGCAAACGCCAATCGGGGTGATTTTCTGCTTATTCTGTAGTCTCCAAGGCAACCGTGCTTTCTTGCTTTTGTTTAACTCCTAAAGTTGAACTGGCACGTATACCTAATTATATCTCTCTGGCCATGATATCCATCTCCATGATTCCGCTCTTCCGTGTGATGCGGTTGTAGGTCTAGCTTTGTGGAGCTCTGCCAAGTTAATTCAGACGTCTTACAACGAAGCCGTAAGAGAGAGAGTTTCGCAACGTTTTTCACGTGGGGATCGGCCGGAATGAGAAAGCCTAGTCGATATCAACTGCAAATCATGCATCGCAACGTGTGTTCGAGCATCGAATTCGCCCAGGGGCCGAGTTCACAAAGCTGTTCGTTCGTGAGGTCCCATTGTCATTGGCCGGTCGCCTTCGCTAATGGTGTCATGATAATGATAATTATAAAGAATTGGCCTGAATTTTCTGTTAGGAAGGGGTACATTCGAGCTTAAGAGGTTTTCTTTTTGTGAATACAGACCAAGAAGTACAGAGTTTGTCAACTGTAAAGAAAGGAGAGGTATAGAACCTAACACCTATACCAGATAGCATGAGTGCAGTGTGCGAAAAAAAATATCCGCATAGCGCTCAGAACTACCCCGTTGGTTGCGGCATGCAGGACTCTGCGTACGTACATTGCTCTGTACCCCGTGTTTTTGCGACGAATCTTTCAGTTCATTAAAGAATAAATAACCGATTCGAGACAAAGCATACATATCTTTCTGACCCAGCTTTGCAGCTGCCATGGGTATAAAACATCGCGCTGTAATTGCCAACCCCACCATTACTTATCAAACATAACTAATAATTTACCTAATAATGAGCTTGTAAAGAGCATGCTGTAATTGTAGAATTAAAATCAGCCAGTACTCTAGGCAAAATGTTTTGCCAAAAATGATGTGACCTGCGCCAGTTTCGAGAAATGCGTACTCAAAATGTGCAGCGAAACGTATTGCTGTTCCAGTATCCTTGCTTTAAAGGAACGAGTGGTACAAAAATTGTCAACTGTAGCAGCAGTGCATTTTACGGAACATCTTATTCGTCTCCTTCAAGCTCCCTTGCCTTTTCTTACACGCTTCGCAGCCCCTTACGTACAGCATGTTTCTTTTTTGTCACTTTTGTCAATGTGGAAATAACTCTGTCTGCTCTGAGTCAAAACACAGCCGTGAAGACCCAAAGTATGCACAGGTGTGAGCAATATGAAAGGGAACACCGAATTCGTTTTTAAGCAGCGAAGACTGGTGATACGCGAATTCGAATCTGGAATCCTAACATGCAATAAACAGCTTTCTTGCCAAACAATTTGACTCATTGCATACTTTTACGCGAGCCATTTGTTTTTAGCCACTGCGGTTTCCTTAAGCCACTTAAACTGCCCTCTTTCGTATTGCTCAATGGAGTGCGCGTCGGTAGAGAGATAGAGGAAAATAACGCAATGTGTGGTTTGCTACCCTGCGCAGGAGGAGGAGGTAAAGAGAGGGCAAAAAGTGAAGAGAAAGAGAGTACGAGAACATCAGGGAGAGTACAAAAGATGCGCGAAGTCAAGAACGCTGTAGTGTTCATAGTCGTTCGCCCAGGCAGTTGTCTGAAGCAAGCGCATGATCTCAGCGTACAATCGGTGAGGCAAATTTTGCCACTGATTGCCAGCCTTCTGCCAGGATAACTTTACCTGTAGCTTCACCACCGCCACGAGAGAGAGAGAGAGAGACATGAACGGTAGTACTCCCAGTACTACTAAGTTAAAGGCACCCGTACAAACCAGACGTTCTCAGAAAGCACAAAAGTGTATCCACTGCCTTCTGAGCCGATAACTGGTGGGGACGGCGTTCTAGTATTGTATGTTCACTCAGAGGACGATCATCTAGTTTCCTGAATGAGTTGGACGTAGATTACCTTTGTGCTTCAAACTGAGTACCACGGCACAATAAGTAGTTATTGTTCTCCTCGAATGCGCGGACATCACATGCAGGGCTGTCAGCCATTCCAATTAGTGCATAATAAGCTTTCGTGAAGGCCACTCCTAACCACAACTGACAGAGAAGAGACGCTTCGCGTCAGTGCAGTCCAGCCGGAGCTCCGAGTTGTAACGAAGGGTTTCGTCTGAGCATTGTGGTGCACTGTGTAAGCGCGGTATTCCACTCAGCTAAGGAAAGTGTGCGTACTAGGTTGCGAATCTGTATCGCAGCGTCAGTCCTTGAGAGAGTCCTTGAGAGAGTGGTCTTCTTGATTTGACGTCCGAACTGCCTTATCAGTGTCATCATCATAAGATCACCGTCACCTGAAATTGAAAAAGACAGGGAGGTTAACGAGATTGCAAAGTTTGGTTTGCTACTCTGCACAGGGGGCGAAAAAAATGCGAGAACAAAAACAGGCCGGCCCGACTCCAG
This sequence comes from Dermacentor albipictus, assembly GCF_038994185.2. Lineage (NCBI taxonomy): Eukaryota > Metazoa > Arthropoda > Arachnida > Ixodida > Ixodidae > Dermacentor > Dermacentor albipictus. The sequence continues at coordinate 29,430,768 of NC_091823.1, read as the reverse complement.
TCCACATCTACGTAAAGCAAATCACTCTCGGTGTGGTTTTCGAGATCTAAATATTACTAATAAAGAGGAGCACGTTATATGAAAAAATGATTGTGTTTGCAGTGAATTACAGACGGATGGTTATTATATACACATATTTATGTGCAGTACGTTATATACATATATATATATATATATATATATATATATATCTATATATATATATATATATATATATATATATATATATATCGCACCAAGCGTCTCAGCGCGCTAGCTTGCCCGCGAGAAAGGACGGTCCATACGCGGCTTGTCGACGCATGCGTCTGTGGCGTAATGGCTTCTATATCCGGCTTGTGCGCTGGGGATCTTGTGGCCGAATCCCGCCATCAGAGGATTTTATTTCCAACACCGCACTTTGTGGAAAACGCTGACTTTGCAAGGCCACAGAGACGTTAGAAGCCAGAAGGGCGGAGCTCAGTCAAATCCATCTACTATAACTACCAATCCTATGCTGGCCGGATCACCCAGCTTGCAACTTACATTGGCACTAGCGTCACATTTGCTACTAACAGATAGTGCATGAAACTCCATACTTGAAACCGTAAACTGCTTCTTCGCTGCACCGTTCCTAGATGGCCCCATCTTCTTCAACGTGCTCGGCGTTATAGGCCAGATGCACACAAAAAAGTGCCTGGAACTCGGCAAGAAAGCTTCCCCTTAATACACAGAAAAGAGAGAGAAAGAGAGAGAAAAAGAGAGAGAGAGAGAGCACATAATAACAGAGCGCTTACAAGAGTGGCTGCGAAATCAAATTACGCTAGAATGTGCAGTTGTTCGCAAATGCAGTTTTAGATGGAAGCGCGCCGTTTTCCATGGTGATAATCGGTGAGGTTGCTCTTGGACCTCTGTTTCGCGAAATAATGGTAGTTTGTGGAGCATTCCTTGACTAAAACATGTAAAAGAAGTCGTAAAGGTCAGCGAGATGGACATACTCTGCGCAAATGATAAAGAAAACACTCGGATAATCTGGCGAATTTTGACGCAGACGTAGAACGTATGAAAGGGTTAGTTCAATAGTTTGGGAGTATAAATGCTCACAACTGAAAAAAAAAAACAAGATAAAACAAGAAATGAAGAGGGAAATCTCTCGTACGCGGCTTTTTTTATTTAGTTGAATTCGATCGGCTTGACTGTGGCCAATTTCATTTCGATACGACCCCCGAAACGGTCCAAGGATTCCCAGAATTCCTAGAAACTTAATTTCAAGCTGGGAGCAAGCGAATGGTCCAGTCTGCATGTTTTTATTTTTCCTTTCTTTTTCCGGTAATGTATTTATCTTTCTTCAGACACCTTATCTCTTTTTTTGAGTAAGCTATATTTCGCTTGCATATTTTGGATACTCTTCGTTCATTGAACTATTCTTACTTCGTTGATGCTGTCAATGCTCTTTCCAGCTTCTCTGGAAGTTTTATTAAGCTCAGTGGAAATAGCCGTCACAGGTACCTTGGCGAACGTCGGTGAAATTAAATTTTACCTTTTCCGCAGCGTTCACAGATATTTAATTTGCATGATTCTAAGGTGCACGGCACTTTGCACATTCATAGGAATGAAGCTAGCAGTGCTAGTTATTTTCAGCTGCTTTCTCTCTGTCTTCTTTCTTCTTTTCATCTTTCTTTTCCTCCGCGTAACTCCCTTCATTTCTTATAGACGAACGAATTGAATGGACGTCTGCGTTATTATTAAGTATATTTAAGTAGAAATTCATGCCCATGTGTGGCGCCGCCTACTCCTCTTCTCTTACATGATAGTCATCGTCGGAAAGTTGTCAACAATCACCAAACTCGACTAATAAATACATGAACGAACATTCAAGTACCAAATCTCAGTGCTGCAATATAAATAAATGTTGGCGCAAGAGTTCACATAGTATAAATACTCAAAAAAACCCAAATGCTCACACGCACAACCTCCTATATGAGCAACACAATCAAACCCCTGCCCTCAGTCCCCAGCAGCTGCGAAGCAACTGACCACGGCGGCGGTCAGACCTGCGACGCTGCAGAGCGTGCTAAGAATCACTGGCTCCGGACAGGCCGCCATTGGAATATGAACCTGGCAACGTTTAACGCTAGAACGTTATCTAGTGAGGCGAGTCTAGCAGTGCTATTGGAGGAATTAGAGGGCAGTATATGGGATATAATAGGGCTCAGTGAAGTTAGGAGGCCAAAAGAAGCATATACAGTGCTAAATAGCGGGCACGTCCTGTGCTACCGGGGCTTAGCGGAGAGAAGAGAACTAGGAGTCGGATTCCTGGTTAATAAGAATATAGCTGGTAACATACAGGAATTCTATAGCATTAACGAGAGGGTGGCAGGTCTTGTTGTGAAACTTAATAAAAGGTACAAAATGAAGATTGTACAGGTCTACGCCCCTACATCAAGTCATGATGACCAGGAAGTCGAAAGCTTCTATGAAGACGTGGAATCGGCGATGGGTAGAGTGAAAACTAAATACACTATACCAATGGGCGACTTTAATGCCAAGGTAGGCAAGAAGCAGGCTGGAGACAAGGCAGTGGGGGACTATGGCATAGGCACTAGGAATAGCAGGGGAGAGTTATTAGTAGAGTTTGCGGAACAGAATAATATGAGGATAATGAATACCTTCTTCCGCAAGCGGGATAGCCGAAAGTGGACGTGGAGGAGCCCGAACGGCGAGACTAGAAATGAAATAGACTTCATACTCTGCGCTAACCCTGGCATCGTACAAGATGTGGACGTGCTCGGCAAGATGCGCTGCAGTGACCACAGGATGGTAAGATCTCGAATTAGCCTAGACCTGAGGAGGGAACGGAAGAAACTGGTACATAAGAAGCCGATCAATGAGTTAGCAGTAAGAGGGAAAATAGAGGAATTCCAGATCAAGCTACAGAACAGGTATTCAGCTTTAACTCAGGAAGAGGACCTTAGTGTTGAAGCAATGAACGACAATCTTGTGGACATCATTAAGGAGTGTGCAATGGAAGTCGGTGGTAACTCCGTTAGGCAGGATACCAGCAAACTATCGCAGCAGACGAAAGATCTGATCAAGAAACGCCAATGTATGAAAGCATCTAACCCTACAGCTAGAATAGAACTGGCAGAACTTTCGAAGTTAATCAACAAGCGTAAGACAGCTGACATAAGGAAGTATAATATGGATAGAATTGAACATGCTCTCAGGAACGGAGGAAGCCTAAAAACAGTGAAGAAGAAACTAGGAATTGGCAAGAATCAGATGTATGCGTTAAGAGACAAAGCCGGCAATATCATTACTAATATGGATGAGATAGTTGAAGTGGCTGAGGAGTTCTATAGAGATTTGTACAGTACCAGTGGCACCCACGACGATAATGGAAGAGAAAATAGTCTAGAGGAATTCGAAATCCCGAAGGTAACGCCGGAAGAAGTAAAGAAAGCCTTAGGAGATATGCAAAGGGGGAAGGCAGCTGGGGAGGATCAGGTAACAGCAGATTTGTTGAAGGATGGTGGACAGATTGTTCTAGAGAAGCTGGCCACCCTGTATACGCAATGCCTCATGACCTCGAGCGTACCGGTATCTTGGAAGAACGCTAACATAATCCTAATCCATAAGAAAGGGGACGCCAAAGAGTTGAAAAATTATAGACCGATCAGCTTACTGTCCGTTGCCTACAAAGTATTTACTAAGGTAATTGCAAATAGAATCAGGAACACCTTAGACTTCTGTCAACCAAAGGACCAGGCAGGATTCCGTAAAGGCTACTCAACAATAGACCATATTCACACTATCAATCAAGTGATAGAGAAATGTGCAGAATATAACCAACCCTTATATATAGCTTTCATTGATTACGAGAAAGCGTTTGATTCAGTCGAAACCTCAGCAGTCATGGAGGCATTACGGAATCAGGGTGTAGATGAGCCATATGTAAAAATAGTGGAAGATATCTATAGCGGCTCCACAGCCACCGTAGTCCTCCATAAAACAAGCAACAAAATCCCAATAAAGAAAGGCGTCAGGCAGGGAGATACGATATCTCCAATGCTATTCACAGCGTGTTTACAGGAGGTATTCAGAGACCTGGATTGGGAAGAATTGGGGATAAAAGTTGATGGAGAATACCTTAGTAACTTGCGATTCGCTGATGATATTGCCTTGTTTAGTAACTCAGGGGACCAATTGCAATGCATGCTCACTGACCTGGAGAGGCAAAGCAGACGAGTGGGTCTAAAAATTAATCTGCAGAAAACTAAAGTAATGCTTAACAGTCTCGGGAGAGAACAGCAATTTACAATAGGCAGCGAGACACTGGAAGTCGTAAGGGAATACATCTACTTAGGACAGGTATTGACGGCGGATCCGGATCATGAGACGGAAATAATCAGAAGAATAAGAATGGGCTTGGGTGCGTTTGGCAGGCATTCCCAAATCATGAACAGCAGGTTGCCATTATCCCTCAAGAGAAAAGTATGTAATAGCTGTGTCTTACCAGTACTCACTTACGGGGCAGAAACCTGGAGGCTTACGAAAAGGGTACTACTCAAATTAAGGACGACACAACGAGCTATGGAAAGAAGAATGATAGGTGTAACGTTAAGGGATAAGAAAAGAGCAGATTGGGTGAGGGAACAAACGCGAGTTAATGACATCTTAGTTGAAATCAAGAAAAAGAAATGGGCATGGGCAGGACATGTAATGAGGAGGGAAGATAACCGATGGTCATTAAGGGTTACGGACTGGATCCCAAGGGAAGGGAAGCGTAACAGGGGGCGGCAGAAAGTTAGGTGGGCGGATGAGATTAAGAAGTTTGCAGGGACGGCGTGGCCACAATTAGTACATGACCGGGGTTGTTGGAGAAGTATGGGAGAGGCCTTTGCCCTGCAGTGGGCGTAACCAGGCTGCTGCTGCTGATGATGATGATGCTCACACGCAACACATGAGTTCCCACAGCAGAAATGTTCACAAAACCAAGATGTTTACACAGAAGATGGGCGCTTGTCTTGAATACCACACTCTAAATGCAAAAAAATACAAATGCTACATGAACACGAAAACACAATGAACATTAAATTAAGGGTGCCTGTTAACAATAACAATGAGAGCAATAACTATTGTATGACTTAGTATTTTTGTGATGTTTTGGTTCCTCCAAAAATGTACTAAGGCGTGCGCAGAGATGGTTTCAAGTTCTTCTGTTGGCCATGGACTTAAAATTTTCCCTAAGGATAGTGGCCGTCTATCCAAGCCATGTAGTTTTTTCGAAAGGTTCATGAGTCGAAAGGTTCGGGGAGCATCATGGCTGTCACAATGTAGAAAACTGTGTTCTATGTCTTCTTCAGCCGCTTTACATGAGCATGTAGCACTGTTAGTTTTTCTTATCCTATATAGGAAGCTGATTGACCCCCCTTAGTTAACCATCCATAGACTATAATAGTTGGGTAGGGATAAATGGATTTTACCTAATTGGAGAGGCTGGGAGCAGTACGCCTCCGGCGGCACTGTTTCATTTATATCCAAAAAAATTAATTTGGCGTAAAATAAACAATAAAACAACAATAATAATCTATCTGCAGGCATGGAAAATCCGCGTCTAACAGTTAAAAATCACAGATCTTAATAATGTCATCTTGCGATGAGCGTGAGTAGTCGTCCTCTTGCCAAATTTTCTCGTTACGCCTCACGCGGCGTTTGTTTCACTTAAAATACCAACGCTAGGCTAAATGACTGTCATTAATCACTGTGCGCTGAAAATTACGACGTTCTACCCACGAAGCTCGTGATGCCTTTCAGTTGCCATGGCAGCGTACTAGAGCTTGTGCGCGCCATTTTGATGGCACGTACATTCTTCGTCGGCAGAATTGCGCTCCTGAACGCGTACGCGCCGTTTGTAGTGCATGGAGGCGACGTTAATTTCAGAGAAAGAGAGAGAGAGAGGGAGATAATTTATTTACATAAAATGGGGGGGGGGGAAGACTACCGACCATAGTTAGCGAACTCTAGCCTGCTACTCTGGGAGAGGGGGAAGCGAAAGGGTTATGAAGGATGATGATGAGGACATGAATAAATGGGCGCACGCGAGAAGGGGCATGAATCAGCACGTCTGTATTACAGTCTTACAGCCAAGTCACGGAACTGGGAATGTACGAACGCACACACGCCCACACACGCACGCACGCACAACACAGCTTACGTAGTATGTGGACGTGCTTTGCTAAAGCTCCAGAGAAGATAGAAAGCTCTTTATAGAAAAGGCAGAGTAATTAGCGCGCGCACTTTCGCATTCATGCTACTCTGGAATGGGACGAAGTCGAAGAGAAACCCTAGGGGACGATGAGCAGAAGAAAAAAAAAGCGGGCGGGGGAGGGGGAAACCAGGTCTTGGGATTTTGTCGACAGCAGGTTAAGTGTAAGAGGCGATCAAGGTAGGTAAGCTTGTTAAAGTTTGACGGTAAACGCAAAATAAACAAAATTCGGCAGGAACCATCTCTCGATTACTGTCGTCGGTAATGCGTTAAGCATTTAATCAATAGAGTGACACAACGTATTGCCACCGTGTAAACGAGCTGTGTAAGAGGCGTG